>NW_010536988.1:0-11038 GCF_000687285.1 Phaethon lepturus | reverse complement strand
CTTTCCAACCTAGTGATTCTGTGATTCAGTGGAAGGACTAGAGTCAATGGGTACAAAATGAAGTACAGAAAATTCTATTTAAGCATAAGAAGAAAACCTTTTTTACTGTGAAGGTGATCTTATAGTGGAACAGGTTGCCCAGAGAGGTTGCAGAGTCTTTGTCCTTGGACATACTCAAAACCTGACTAGACAACCTACTCTAGCTGATCCTGCTTTGAGCAGGAAGGTAGAACTGGACAGTCTCCCAAGGTTCCTTCCAACCTCAAGCATTCTGTGATCCTCATCTGTTTTCCTTTGCCATTAATTTTTCTTTTCTTCTGAATAGCTTTTCCAAAGTGAAGTGTATCCTTCTTTTGTGCAAACTGCTTTTACTATTTCAAGAAAGATCATACTGTCAGAAAATGACCTGTTTATGAAGGTGTCAAGCCAGAGGTTTGTCAGGGGAGGTATTAGTGCCCCTAAATGGCCTCCTTTGACAGGTTATCCTCTGAGCTCATTTAGTTACTGTGTTTGTGCCTTTCAGTTGAGATGATGACTTTGGCAGCAGAAAGCAAACTTTCTTAGGCTACAGGTCCCTGTGTTCTTTGTTTCTTTGTGTCTTCCATGTGTGTAGAAGCGTAGGTCCCACATTACTGAAGATCCTCTCGCTCTCTTTCAAGCTTGTCCTAATCTGAGGTTTTAAAGAACATCAATAACGTTTCTTTTCCTGCCTGGTGATTAAGGAGTCTCCAAGGACAGTTTGCTACTTGAATCTGCACTGGCTGGGATATGTTTTCATAGATATCTTTGTATATGTGTGTCTGATTCTGTTGGACATAGCATGAGAGACTACCAGAACTTTATACATGTTCTTTGCTTACTTGCTGTGCCTCTGGTAGCTTTGCCAATGCAGTCATCTCTGGATCTTCTTTTTGAAGGCCCAGAGCCCTTTGCTTCTAGAGTAGGTCAGTGTTTATGAGATTTCAGTACTAAGGGTACACCTCCTCTTCATGCAGCTGATTCCAGCCTTTGAGGGAATTTGAGAGTTTGCTGTAAGAGTGCTAATGGAAGAAATAGGGTGCTTGAGGGGAAAAAATACACAGCTGAGAGATACTCCTGTTCAGAACTGTGAAATGCATGGTCTTTATGACCCCATTGTTTTAATTTCTCATTCCTGGTCTGATGAACTGCTGTTTACTGCCTTGTGTCAGAGAGTGGCTTCTCATTTTCAGTGAATACCTTCAAACAGTACTAAATGCTTAGATATTGCTGTATATTTCATTTTATCAGCCATTCCAGCTTCAGGTTTTCCTGGCTCCAATATTGTTGAATGTTTTAAAGCATGCAGCTGACAGGAGAAGATTTTGTGTATAAACATTGAGATTTATTTGACCTAGAAACTGATTGGAGACTTTGTACATAAAATTTGGATGCTGCTATTCAGATGGAAAAGAAAGGCCCCTTAGCCTAGGCAAGTATTCCAGCCATTCTTACTCCCATATAAATGCCAACTTTCTGCCACCGCTATCATCTCTCATTGATTAATACTTGGCTGTAGTGGTCACCAGTGTTTGTTCAAGAGAGTGTTTTTTACAGCACTCTGCCTGTCAACTTTATCCTAATGTTTCAAAGAATACCTTGGATCATTTCTCAAGAGATTGACTTTTTTCATCTAAAACAAACAGTAAGGATCAAACTATTTGTTCGTGTTCTGATCTCTTTCCAGGATCATGTGCATCCTGTGCTAGTCCTCTCAAGAGACTTGGCGATTTGATTTTGAATATCCAGTATCTTCATCACTATGGAGAGCTTCTGGAGGTTTCTCCTGCCCACATCTGTATAATGCTTACCCCCTTCATAGCTATTGCTTTGACTTAGGAGAGCTGAAGTAATACAGTGATTGCTAATGAGTAAACTTGCTTTCTAACCAATTTGTGCCTTAGGTCATATTCAGAAGCCTTCTTGCAGGAGATATCAGGGCTCCAATGGGATCAGGGAATTGTTCCACTTAGGTTTTAAGAAATTATGTAAAGTCTTGGCAAAGGACTATGCTAATTGACACTATAGGTTAAATATTCTTTGCCTTTTTATTTGGAGATCATTGGGAAGATAGTTTTGCTTCTCTGTCTTTTATAGGAAGTGCTGGAATATGGAGATCTCTGACTAAGACTGTCCCAATTGAACATCTCACAGCATAGCGAAAGTGAAGGTACTGAATAGGATTCAAGCACACTCTATAAAGATGCAAATCATCACTGTCACTTCTGAGAATTGTTCCTTTTCCTGAGACTTTATAGAGCTGTGTCTTGAAGATGTGTTAACTTTTGTTGAACATTTTATTGTACCTGAGACTTTTGAGTGGGTAGTTGCTTTTTGCAAAGGAGTCGTCCTTTTCTATAGATACAGGCCCACTCCTCGAGGTGACCTGTGTGAATGAATGGTGCTTGGAGTCAGTCCCCTGCAGTTTGAATGAATGCATGCACAGTCATTTAAAGGAGAAAAAAAGAGTTGCGACAGTAATGGAGTTTAAAGCACACAAATAATGTGGCTGGAGTTCTTTTCCATTTTATTTTAATAAGAATCAAGCAATAAAAGGAAATTGGATAGTTTTGAGAGGAAGAGACAGTGGAGTATGTTCTGTGCTTTCATACCACATATATGTTGAGTATGCAGGGGCCGGGATAGGGAGGCTGCTGTTGGAGGCCAAGGGGCTCTGTGCAGGTTACAGGCTCACATCTGTAATGTGAAAACATTTTTAGGAAATACACCTCAAAAACCTTCAGTTACACAAAGGTTTATTCTTTCTTTATCCATGTTTATTCGTTTAGTTAAGTCCTGTCAATGAAGAGGTTGGCAGTCTTTGATTGATTTAAAAGTCTCTAGTCCCAAATTGCAGTTTTGAGGGCTCCTTAATGATGATCTTTCAGCAGACTGTCAAAAAGCTTTTCAGTATTCATATTCAAATATGTCTTGATGTGTTCAATGTGTAGGACAAAATGAAATGCTCATTTCAATAATAACTCATTCTTTTTTGTTTTGTTTTCTGAGTATCTTGAAAGAACAGCTAAAACAAGAACAAAATTACCACATTGATATTTTTTGATCAGTCATTTATATCTGTGATGTATATGAACTGAAGTCAATCAAAAAATTTTTTTTAAATTAAAACACTTCAGCTTGGCAAGGGCTGAGGCTCTTCCTGTAAACACCAAGGAAGAAAAGGCATGTTGCAGAAAGCTCAGAGAGGAGAGATGAAGAGAGAGCTGAACTGAGGTGAAATAGGAGCTGGATAATGCAAGGATGATACACTTCTAATGGAAGGACTGTGTTCCTTATATTTAAAGCTATCTGAAATAAGCAAGCTTTTGCTTGCTGGTGTCATTTTTTTTTTGCTTGCTGGTGTCATTTTTTTTTTTTTTAGGAAACAGTGGATTTTTATGTTAATGAATTTCTTCCCCAAATTTTTGTGGATTCTGATCAGCCTTGGGAGCTGATGTTTATAAAGTTTAGGTCATATGATACAGGGCGTTCACCACTCTTTATATTGAAATATGAGGTCTTCTGCAAGTGTATCTTCATCCATATATAACTGATCTATTAATGTGAACAGAGTTATTTTCTTTCATGGCATCTGTTTAAGGGAATTTTTTACAGGCTTTCTCATAACTCTCATATTGCTGGTATTGTCAGTCTACTTAATTATACTTCATTATAGCATGTGGCTTAAATTTATACTTTTCTTTTACAGTTTGGAAGAACAGAAGTAATTGATAATACTTTAAATCCAGATTTTGTAAGAAAATTTATAATGGACTACTTCTTTGAAGAAAGAGAAAATCTACGATTTGATTTGTAAGTTAACAATCTTTGACTATAATATTGCAGCACTGTAAACATATTAAGTTTTGTCCAGCATAAAATTAACTTGAAAAGAGATAGTATCTATTGACATGGAATACGTTAATAATCATGATTGATTTAGCATTGCTTCCTCAGAAATAAATGTGTAACATAGTAATGACTGAGTTTTAAGAAATTGGCAGGTGTTAACTAGTCGAAGTACACCCATACTCACAATCATTACTTTTAGAAAATAGTTAGAAAGCTAAGGATGTCAAAATGTTGCAATATTTTTGCAGCGTAGCCAATAAAACAGGTATGGGCATACTGTCCAGAAATAAAATATTGTACAGGGAGTACAGAGACAAAATTCTCTTTCATAAAATAAATGCCAGTATGCATCTAAGTATATTAATTTTTAAGATTTTAGAATGAAGGTGATTGTTCTAGAAGTAGATGGCTTTTGACATTATTCCAGATGTACTCATTTCATTCCAGTGATGGAATTGGTTTGATTTTCACTTTATTCTTTGGAAAATAGAATTGAGAGTCCAGTCACCAGGTCACCTTACATGTTATTTGTTACATTTCACCCCATTCTTATTATTTCAGTCTTTGTGATAATCAAGCTTGTCTTGTTTTTTTTTAATTCTCATCCTCTTTTTTTGTAGCAATTCTTCCTAAACTTGCCCTATGACGAGAGAGCACTTGAATAACCCTCGTAGATAATGAAGGGAAAGCCATTCACTCAGTTTTGCAGTATAGTATGCATAGTGACCACAATTTTTTACATGTCCTTTTCAGTTGAAGAACCATTTTCCTTTTACTTTTCATTTCCTTTACAAGATGTACTTTTAGCTTGAGTTTTGTCAGTTCTTCTTTGTGTTCCTAAGACTTCTGCCTTCATGTGTATTTCTTTTAGTTTATTTGTTCTTGAGAAAGATTTAGGAGCATAATTTCTTAAGTTACTTACCGAAGAAATATCAAGAAAGATAACAGTGTGGTCTGCTATATACATCTATATAGAAGTATATTCCTATACTTCTAATACTAAAGATTGAGGTCTCCTGATATGCTTTGTGGAATTGTGACAAATCCTACTTGGGTGTTGATTATAAGTTGTAGTATTGTCACTTCCCAATGTAAACTTACATTGCAAATTTCCCTTCATATAGAAACTGCATTTATTGCATTTCTGTCTTGTAAACAGCAAAACAGATGATGAAAGGCTTCGTAATTTGCTTAAAGTCTCCTAGCAAGTTCGTGGTAAAGCCACTTTTAAATAATCTAGGCTTTAGTCTCAATGTGCCATTTACTTATCAAAGTAGTTGCTTCAAAGCGACTGACAGTCTCTTGATTCCCACCCCCACCCCCCCCTCCCCCTGGAGTTTCAGGAATGCAAATCAATCTGTACATTAAGCAGGGCATAAAATAAATAGGGTAGTGATCACATTAGTGATGATTTTTCCCATAGCAGTGGAGGAAAAAGTGTGATGCCTGATAGATATATGTTAGCAATGTTAATAAAGTTACATGTAGTTCTACTGATTTTAAGTTGCCAGCAGGGTGTACTGGCAGCATTTCCTATATTGTGGAAACAAAAAAAACCCCACATCTAATTTTTCTTTAGCTGTAAATGTCTTTTTATAGCATGTCAGAATGCTTCCTAAGTTAACAAGAAGTGTTGGAGGAATTAATGAGGAAGAAAGTTCCATTGTCTTCAATACACAGATAGCAGCTAGCTGTTTCCTTCTAGACTTGAACTATTTCAAGGAGTGAAAGGAAATACACTATGCCAAGATAGTTTACAGGGTGCTTCTAGATGGCTAAGTACAAATTCTTTCATCTTCACCATGGAAGCTTGATGCAGACTTTATCTTTTATTTGAGAAGTTGGATTTAATGTCATTAAATCTGCTGAGTGTAACCATTGCCTGTTACTTAAAGTAACTTTAAGTAAGAGCTAATCACTTTGTGAAATAAAGGATTCTCCTCCAAGTGTAGGTAAAGCATTGCTGAAATAAAGACACAGGTGGGGCTGTGTAGGAATCTTGATTTGGTTGCCTCTTGCTTCTCATAGGATGCATGTATATTACAGGGAGGAGGCAGCGCTATAGAAGAGAAGAGCAAAAGAAATGAACCAAGAAAGAGAAAGCTAGGCTCAGCCTAGGCAAAGAAAGGAAAGTCTGTAAAGAACTTCCAGATAAGTGCTATCTGAAAAGGACTGGGACCTGGAAGGGAAAATACAGTGTCTTGTTTGATTTTTCATGTACTCGGAGGAATAGACTCTTGTTTGTTTATTAATGAAAAGCTATAAATATCAAACATACTCTGTACTTATCAGAAAGACCTGACTGCTTTCTGCTGCTGTTCTGGATTACCTGGACACAAGTCTAATCTGAACTCAAAAGCTCAGAAACTGTTTTTAATGTTTGCCTGCAAGTGACCGTACAGCCGTAGCCTGTGAATTTACTTTAGAGCCCTATAACAATGATAGATGAGAAATGCAACATTTTAGAACTCCAAGTTAAAAATGTGAATCTCATATAGCTACTCATGGATTAAAACTCTGATTTAGATCAGCATTTTTAGAAAGCTTCCTTTTTTAAATTCCTCAGCAAAATTGTATACTACTGTTGGCCAAAGTGTTATTTTTCAAAGAAAGAAACTCCTCATATGATTCATATTCTTTGCAACAAAAAGAAAGCGGTCAGTAGATCTTTGATTTTTGGTGTTCTGATAAATGAGCATGAGTCCACTCCTAAACTGTACAGGCACCAATGTCTCAGGCCTCTTTCTGTTCATATTTGATGTTTTGTTACTGGTTTTAACAGTGAAGTAGTTCTCTGTTTTAGTTGCATAGCTAGCCCTCAGGTCAAATTACCAGTTGTGTTTTTCTGTTCAATTTCACTAGGCAGTTTGCAATTACTTAAGAAAAAAAAAACAAACCAACAACTCATGTTAGTGAATATTATTGTCATTCCTTTGTTTACAAATATGTTTCTAAAACTTTGACTATGCTGCACCACATCCCACTACGTTATGGTATTCCTGTCCTCCTGACTTGTGGTCTGCTCTATAACGCATCCCAAGAACCAGCTGTGGCAGCACCACCGAAGGGATAGCATAGCGCGCGGTGGGAGTGGAAACACGCAGGGGAGGCTGAGATGGGCACAGAGGATACTTTTTCAATGTAGCTACTGGCATTGAATCTGTACGTAGCATTTGGTAAAAATGTTAGTGTGGATTATCTAATAAAGATGGAAGACTATGAAAGTATAAAGATAAGTAATCAGCCAAGAATTTCTTCTATTAATTTTTTTTAATCTATCTTGAATTCATGGAATAATTTTTTTGAAATCTGACTTGAGAGCGGCAGGGAAACAATGGCATTTTCTAGCTGAAGGAAGAACAAGATTATGATAAGCTGAAAAGAAAAACTCTTGCTAAAAGCAATTTAGTTTATTGTCGGTTATTTTTATTTAATCAGTCAAATGACTGAAAAATTACCTAAGAAAATAATTCACAAGTTACTTTGTTTTCTAAGATTAATTTTTAATTTTTGTTCTGGTTTTTGGTGGCTTTCATTGTTCAAACAGGAATATCAGAATAATTTCTCTTAGTAGCCTGCACTTTGAAAACTATTTCATTAGAAATAGCTAGTGAGCCAAATCCTATAATCTGTGATGATTCAGTTTTGCCTTTCTAACTGGTAAGGCTTCCATTCACGTATGTGTTTGTGTAAATTTCAATCACTGAAATAGGTGAAAGAATTGTTTGATTTTTCTTTCTTTACATTGTCCTCAGATCTGTCATCTGGCAACTCTGATATAACTTTCCTTTTCTTTTTTTTTTTTTTTTAAGCTACGATGTTGACTCAAAGAGTCCTAACCTATCAAAACATGTAAGTTTTTCCTTGCTGTCATACTTTCTTGTGCTGAAATGCTTACACTTTCCTAAATATGTTTTATTTTCTTTTGACTGTAAGTAATACCAGATGCACAGAGACAAATACAGCAATTGTACTCTGGTTAACAACATATATAATGCTCGTGAATATACTTTTAATGGGACGTTCCTCCTGTAACAGGCATATTTAAGCACACATGTATATATTTTCAGAGATGTGAGATGCTGCATTTTGTTGATATTTCTCTGGGTCCTAAAAATTATAAACATGTTTTGATTGTGTCCTGATTAATATTAGTAGAAATCTTTAATGCTCATGTCATCTTGAAGTGCAAGGGATTAAACAGTAACTTTAAGATTTAGGGATGTGGGAGTAGAATTCAGAGGCATCTGAGCAAATTTTTTTTTAATAAATACAGGAAGACTTTGGTAAGAGAACCTTTAAGAATCTGGAGCAAAGGAGATGAGAATAATGGAAGGAAAGTTCTATGTGTTCTTAACAGTGGAAAGATAACACTTTTAGCCATTGATCTCCAGTTGGATCCTCCCTGTAAAGATTTAAAGCCCCTGGTAAACTGTTTTCCATCTCTGTCATCCTGGAAGGGTGGTCTGAATAACTGCAATGCTAGCTAGGAGGATGCAGAAAATAGAAATCTGCCCTATACTGCCTTCAACAAAGATAAAGCCTCAGCCTGGGCTTCCGCCCAAAATTGTTTGCACTTCTGCAGTAACTAGTTTATCTGAATTCTTTTCTTTTTTCCCTGAAACATGCTTCTTTGTACAAAAATCTCATAATTAAGTTTTAATAAAAAGATAAGACACAAGATAATTTAGTCACTATGGAAGTACAAAGAAAGATATATGCAAATATATACCCTAGATTTCATTGTTTGATTACTGGAACAGGAATGGAACGCTTGAGTATCTTGCTGAGCCCATGGGAAAAAAGGACAAAACAATGAGAAAACAAACCAATGTTCATCTGAAGACTGTTCAAGGAGATCTTGAGTTACATATGTGCCTGTTACATTTTAATTAGTACTGGCTAAGCATACTCAGATGCATTAGGTCCTGTTTTCTAAACAGTGCCAATTTCCTGGGATCTTGAATTGTGGAGGGAAACTTTATTCTTTAGACATTAACATTAATATCAGAGAAATCTTGTTTCCCTCCATTGTCTTTAAGAGGAAATCTATGCAAGTTGGTATAGACTTGGTATCCATGCTGAAGATATCCAAACTATGCCGTAAATATTATGTACACGAAGATGATGTCTCTCAGAACCCTGTGAAAGATGGTAGCTAGAAATGTGTTTCTTCACCACAGCAATTCATTTCCATCATTTCCCAAGTGCTCAAGGTTGGTTTGGATTGTTCCTTTTGCTGCCAGCTTCCTGCATCTCTTTCCCATAGCTCTTAAGAATTTGAGCAGTGAGTAGGTAGGAAGTGAACAGAGCTTTGCTCGTATCCATGCACTGGGAGCTTGGTGTTTCTGCAAAATGTCAGGCCAGTAGTATTTGCATAGCTAGGCTGCTCATGTGTTTTAGTCACCTCATGTGGAATAAGGTCTTCCCTGTTCCTGAAAATAGCTGCTGACCCATTCCTTTGGAAATACTGGGCAGTGTCATTTAATAGTTGAACAGTTTGGGGGATGAAAAAAGAGTCAACCTGAAGAATTTCAATTTCAGTGACTCAGTTTTGGCAAAATGTGAAGCAGGTTTTATAATGGATGTACAAAATAACCAGACTAGATGGTGCTGCCAGGTCTTCCCTGTTCCTGAAAATAGCTGCTGACCCATTCCTTTGGAAATACTGGGCAGTGTCATTTAATAGTTGAACAGTTTGGGGGATGAAAAAAGAGTCAACCTGAAGAATTTCAATTTCAGTGACTCAGTTTTGGCAAAATGAGAAGCAAGTGAAGCAGGTTTTATAATGGATGTACAAAGTAACCAGACTAGACGGTGCTGCCATTGTAGGTGTCTGTAATAATGTTTATAGAAATCATTTAGGTTGGAAAAGACCTATAAGATCATCAAGTCCAACCATAAACATAACACTGCCAAGTCCACCACTGAACTATGTCCTTAAGTGCCACGTCTACATGTCTTTTAAATACCTCCAGAGGTGGTGACTCAACCACTTCCCTGGGCAGCCTATTCCAGTGCCTGTTAACCTTTTCAGTGAAGAAATTTTTCCTGATATCCAGTCTAAACCTCCCCTGGCACAACTTGAGGCTGTTTCCTCTTCTCCTATTGCTAGTTACTTGGGAGATGAGACTGACACTCACCTCACTACAACCTTCTTCCCGGTAGTTGTAGAGAGCGATAAGGTCTCCCCTCAGCCTCCTTTTCTCCAGGCTAAACAACCCCAGTTCCCTCAGCTGCTCCTCATAAGACTTGTGATGTAGACCCTGCTAGACCTTATAAAACTGACTACCTGAAATTAGACTTTTATGTTCATGGTAACTTTGTGATTTAGGAAAAGAAAGACCAACAGTGTAATGAATGGTTGTCATTAATAACAGACCATGGAACTAATAGGAATTAATCATGGAAACACCACCAAAAAAAAAAAAAAAAAATTTTGGAATGCATTGTTTCAGTGTAGAAAATTGTGTTATTTTAGAATATGTTATACCTGATGTTTACAAAAATGAATGAGGATCCGAGTATTTTCAGATGAATTTTAGCCATTTTAAAAGACCTAATCTTTATGGAAACAGTGTCACAGTGTCAGATCAGTTAAAGGACATAGTTCAAAAATTTATTTTTTTCAGGGTTATTTTCCTCTTCAGTGTGATTTAGTTCTCAAATCCAATTCACTATGTGGACCCATAACTAACACAGCTCAGAGACAGGAATGAGTAGCCTAGGCTGAGAAAAGAGTCAGAACTACTTGTGCAGATATTCACTACTATACACAGTATCATAAAGTCATGGTTCGCTGTATAGGAATTACAGAATTCTCTGTTTGCGAACAAGTCGCATAAGCTACGGTTACCAGTACGCCAGTGATGCTGGGAAGAAGAGCGCTAGCAAGCTCCTTTTACTTGCAAGATAAGGAGTTGGACTGCAGCAGAAAATTTTTTTCAATATACATACAACAGTTTGAAAATCCATTCATATTTTTATACTACTTATGTTACAGGGAGATACAGTTAAATTATAAACCACAAAAATAAATTCTCTCATTAAAGCAACGCTTATTGTTTGGGTTGACCCTGGCTGGACACCAGGTGCCCACCAAAGCCGCTCTGTCACTCCCTTCCTCAGCTGGGCAGAGGAGAGAAAATACAACAGAAGGCTCCTGGGT
>NW_010536987.1:0-1404 GCF_000687285.1 Phaethon lepturus | reverse complement strand
CCAGTGAGTCCCCCCGGGGCGGGCGGCGGTGGGACGTGGCCGCGGGGGGCCAGCGGTTGCCTGGTACCGTGGGCCACGTGGGGCCAGGGCCATGTGGGGCCATGGGGGGCTACTGGCCATGTAGGACTATGAGTTACATGGTGCCATTGGCCACGGGGGGCCATCGGTTGCGTGGTACCATGGGCCATCCAAGGCCACGGGCCACATGGGGCCATTGGTCACTCAATGCCGTGGGCCACATGGGGCCATGGGGGCTACTGGCTGTGTGGGACCATGAGTTACATGGTGCCATGAGCCATGTGGGGCCATGTGCCACGTCATGTCATGGGTCACACGATGCCATGTGCCACACGTTGCCATGGGCCACGTGATGCCAGGGGCCACATGATGCCATGGGTCACACAATGCCATGGGCCATGTGATTCTGTGGGTGACACCATGCCATGGGCCACATGATTCCATGTTCCACGTGATGCCGTGGGCCACATGATGCCATGTGCCACACCATGCCACAGGCCACGTGATGCCATGGGCCACACGATGCCATGTGCCATGTGATGTCATGGGCCATGTGATGCCATGGGTCACACCATGCCATGGGCCACGTGTTGCCATGTTCCACATGTTGCCATGTGCCACACCATGCCATGGGCCACGTGATGCCATGGGCCACATGTTGCCATGGGCCATGTGATGCCATGGGTCACATGATACCATGGTCCATGTGTTGCCATGTGCCACACAATGCCATGGGCCACATGTTGCCATGTTCCACATGTTGCCGTGGGCTACACCATGCGATGTGCCACGTGATGCCATGGTCCATGTGTTGCCATGGGCCACACGTTGCCATGGGCCACGTGATGCCGTGTGCCATGTGATGCCATGTGCCACACCATGCGATGTGCCACGTGATGCCATGGGCCACGTGATGCCATGTGCCACACGTTGCCATGGGCCACGTGATGCCATGTGCCACACAATGCCGTGGGTCACACCATGCCGTGGGTCACACCATGCCATGCTTTTTTTTTGGCCCGGGAGCCATGCAATGGCCACGCGCTGCCATGGGCCATGCCACGGGCCAGGCGGTGCCACGGGCCACCCAATGCCCCCGGTGCGGTGCCGACGGTCTCTGCGCACGTGTGTGTGTGTGTGTCCCCAGACCCCACCTGGGCCAGCCTGAACCTGGGGGCCTTGATCTGCATCGAGTGCTCGGGGATCCACCGCAACCTGGGCACCCACCTGTCCCGCGTGCGCTCCCTCGACCTGGACGACTGGCCCCGGGAGCTCACGCTGGTGCTGACGTCCATCGGCAACGCCACGGCCAACAGCATCTGGGAGAAGAACCCGCAGGGCCGCTGCAAGCCCACCCACGAGTCGTCCCGGTGGGTGTCTCCCCCA
>NW_010536986.1:53384-83970 GCF_000687285.1 Phaethon lepturus | reverse complement strand
GTATCAGAAATAGTGTGGCCAGCAGGAGTACTCTGCACTCGGCACTGGTGAGGTCGCACCTTGAATACTGTGTTCAGTTTTGGGCCCCTCACTACAAGAAGGATGCTGAGGTGCTGGAGCGTGTCCAAAGAAGGGCAACAAAGCTGGTGAGGGGTCTGGAGCACAAGTCTTATGAGGAGCAGCTGAGGGAACTGGGGCTGTTCAGTCTGGAAAAGAGGAGGCTGAGAGGACACCTTATCGCTCTCTACAACTACCTGAAAGGGGGTTGTGGCGATGTGGGTGTTGGTCTCTTCTTCCAACTAACTAGAGATAGAATGAGAGGAAATGGCCTCAAGCTGCACCAGGGGAGGTTTAGACTGGATGTTAGGAAAAACTTCTTCACCGAGAGAGTGGTCAAGCATTGGAACAGGCTGCCCAGGGAGATGGTGGAGTCACCATCTCTGGAAGTGTTCAAAAAATGTGTGGATGTGGCACTTCAGGACATGGTCTAGGGGACATTGTGGCACTGGATTAATGGTTGGACGTGATGATCTTGAAGGTCCTTTCTAACCTTAGTAATTCTGTGATAATTTCCTGCTCCAATGAGTTTCAAGGATTATTTACACCTCTGAAAGGGACAGAAGCAGTTTTGACATAAATGAGATGAAGGAAGACAGTGGGAGAGCCTGCAAATTTCTGATCTCCTCCTATGACATAAGTACAAGCAGTAACCAGTGTGATACACTGGGATGGCCAAAATCCACTTTATTTCCTCTCCTGTCACCCTGACCCCCACCATCTGCACATTTTCACATTTAAGGTCATTCATGTTCAGTCACATGTTTTGCATTTGTTGCATCTCAGGTTCATCAGGAACCTCTTGCTTCCAGTCTGAGGTGAAACAGTATTTTCAGAAATTTTTGCTTTTTGTGTTACCCTCAATAACTGCCATTAATTTGTATATGGAGAAATAACAAAGGTTATCTGAGATGTTTCTTAGTGAAACTTAGTGAAATTCAGATTTACTCATGGTGGTCTCTCCTGGCCAGAAGACTTATTTCGTATGACCTTCTAACAGCAAACATAGCCACAGATACACACAGGTGCCCAACCCCCTCTTAATATTAGGCCCACATGCTTTTCTCTTCTCAAAATCCACCAAACATGCTGTGCTGGTTTTGGATGGGATAGAGTTAATAAAGAAATGCACCACCTTCATATTTTCCCACAGTCTTTCTGTTCCTCAAGCTTTTCGCAGATCACTTTGACTGTCCTCTGCAGTTTGCAATTCTCTCTGTGGTTTTGGGAAGAAGTAGGAGAAAACACTTGCTACCAGCAGACACCTAGCTATGATTCGGCAGTTGCACTAACTTGGGTGAACCTTTGTTGACATCTGTCAGATATCATGTGGCCTCATATTCAAGGTGGAGGTACCTAATCTGAAACCTTTTAGGTAGCCATGAAGAGATCACAATACAATGTTTATAGTTGGTGCCAAAATGACCCATCAGTCAGTGAAATTATATTAACATGCATTTTAGGTGATTACATGAGATACAGATAATTATGTTCCAATCTCCATTGCGTCTAATGTTAATTATTAACATACTACTATCATTAAATTGTAACAGTGTGGATGTAGTATTACCAATATTATGGGTTTCTACTGAGAAGAGAGATGAAATGGATGACCTCTATCTAATCAACAGGGAGGCCAAACAGTCTTACTGTTCCATAGGATAAAAAATGTTGAAATTTGAATTATTTCAAATCTGTGTTGCTCTTCAAATTCTATAAAACAAAATAATGGGCATTTTTATCCTTTCCTCTTCCCCTCCCCTACCAAAAATCCTCTCCATGGTTATTTCTTCCCAGACAATGTCTTCAGTGAAAGATATCTCACCTGAGATATACATATTTTACTTAAAAGTGCTGGTCTGCCCTCAAGTTTGCCATGCTTCAGTAGGCAATTGCCTATCTGCTGAGCTATGGTAACTGTCTCTGAACTTGCTTTCAGTCCACAACAGGGAAGAACTAGTTCAGCTTAGTACTGTCGACAATGAGAGAAAATATCCTGGCTGTGACAAATCCTGCCGAAGTGATTGCCATCCTGACAGAGAAATTCCCATTTTATCGATTGTGACTTGCCTCTGCCCACCTGACTGGTTGCTAAACTGAGTACTATAAAAACTGCCAAGTAATCAGCTTGCAATTGAATTGAGTCATGCTTACTCAGTGGGGAACAAGAAAACTAAAATGTGTCACCATCCTTGAGGTATCCAAAATTCATGAGTAAGCCCAGCTGAAGGCCTTAACAGGTCAAATTTTTGAGTTGTTTACAACCACTAGGACAAGAAACAGACTTTCTTTTTTTTCTTTTTAATTGCAAGCAGAGACAATCCTGTTTCCAATAACAAAATCTTTGAATTTGCAACACTAGGTTTTTCTTCACTCTGCAGGATAACCATCTACTGAAATATCATTGAAAGACACCTTCTTTCCAGCAGACTTTGCAGAGAACCTTCCAGAAGGGCTGAGAACTTCTGAAGAACTCTAACTGTGCAAAAAAAAACCGTTAAGCTTTCATGCCAAAGCAATATGCACCACAGTGGCAGGAGAACCCTCATGGTTACGTTGAATTTTATTTTCATCCTCCTGAATGTATATGGGCACTTGCAGGAATGTTGTCATGAGGTGATCACTTGGCATGAGCATTGATTTGTTTTCAACTAGAAGACCATACAACTCCTGTATCCTTCATATGTTGCATATTTGATCAAGCTCTCCATCCTTGTGGGATGTGGGGAACTTACACAGCATGGAAGGATACCTGTGATCAGTGTAGGTGATGGGGGTTTAGAAAGAGGGAAAGGAACTTCTTCTGTTAACAGTAACAAACAGGAAATCTGTGGGCTTGAAGATGGCAACCTGATGTTTTCCAGGTGGACTTTACTGAGAGGAGGCCCAGAATGTTCACCAGAATTTATCAGTTGCCAATTTCAGTAGTCAATTTTGATCAGAGAGAGAGAGACAGGTGCCAAGAGGAACATATGGCACAATAAGCTCCCAGTGGGTGAAATGCGTTTCTGGACTGAATGCCAGCAAAAAGCATGAGCTGCCTGAGGGCTCCCAAAGCATTTTGGTGGGACTTGCTCTTCATATTGCTCTTTTCACTTCTCCAGGCTACAGCTCTAATGCTTTCCATCCAAAGATATATATTTTTTTAGAAAAATCTTGATTTGTTCCACTCAAAAGACAAGATTTTTACACAACTCAGATCTTCTGACAATGTAAGAACAGCTGTACTAGATTAGACTGCAAATCCTGTTACATCAGTAGTATGTCCATGAGCAGAACCAATAGCAGTTGCCTAAGGCAAGGATGTAAGAGCAAGGAAAGTATGTAGTGACACTTCTCACACTACACCTTCCCAGGTCCAACACAAAGCTTACTCTGTATGCATCAGTAGCAGTGCACAGTTCTATTTCTCTGCATGAAAAATAGGGAACCACAGGTGAGAAGGGTCAGCTCATACACCAGAGCAACCATCCTGCCTCTATTTATGCCTATTACATGTTGCACTTCAACAGCAGCTGCTTTTAAAAGTTTGATCCAGAAGTGTGCAAAAAATACAAAAGTTTCACATGTGTCACCAGGAAAATATGTCTGATGAAAAGGTTAGATGTTTCTTCCCCAAAAAAATCTATTAATGTAGGGGGAAAGCATTTGCATCTCAACATCTAATACTTCCAACAAGCATGTTCACCTTGGACACAACACTGAAAGTCCATGTATTTAGAAAGCTCCAATGAGGATGAAAACCCTAGCTAGTTGACCACCAGCTGTAAATAGAAGCTTGTCCAAATGCCTTCAACAGCCAAAGAGACAACTTCTCAGCTAGTAATAGCTAAAGAAATGCAATTGCTTTTGGTTTACACGAACAGTTGAAATTTTCTGAATTTTATAAAACTGTTTTTTTTTTTTAAGTTCTCCATGGATTGTCTTTCCTCAGGAATTTCACTTGTCCCACCCTTGGGGGTTGGCATTGACTCTGGCAGCACTGAGGGTCTATCATTCCTCCAAACATTACCTCTAGAGAAAGCCATTTTCCTTGTACATGAAATGCTGCACAAGTCTAAGGAGAACTAGAGAAAAGGAAGGAACTTCTTTTAAGCTTGCAGGACTGGTAAGCAGCATGCTTGCCTTTTTATTGTTATTATTTCTGTCGCTTGCTGCAGAGCTCTGCAGGCTACAAAGCTTCTTAGGCACTAGCAGTACAAGTACTTCAGACTTTTGCACAATTCTTAACACATGGTCTGCCAGTTTTATTTAGGTTGAGTAGTACCTTACAGTTTGTGTATCACACTGCAATGAAGGATGACAGAGGCATGCCTCCAGGACCCTTCTGTACCCTCACAATTTGTCTCCCACTTAGTTCTTTGCACTTTCACCCTTAATGCATATGGGAAATTAGGGGCAGGAGCACCCTAGAGCACCAGTCTGCTGCATCTGGACCCATAGCAGAACAGTACAATTAGGTGATTGTGTCCCATCAAGATGTGCCTGAGATGTACTTAGTGATGTCACCCAGTGCCACCCTTTTGTAAACTGTATATACAGTTTGTTACATCCATGTATTTGACCTGCTTTCTCTGCTTTGTACACTGCCCACTGTCTGAGCAAGATGAGCTCATGGGAAATGGAGACAACACTAAGAGTGCACATGATTTTCTGGTACTGGTCCTACTGGCTGAGACCAAACCTAGTAGGACTAGACCCAGCCATTCCCCTATTAGCAGAGAGCAGACCCTCAGCTGGCATAAACCCATTGCAAGTAGCAGCAAGATAGGAATTTCCATCTTTGTTAGACCAGCCTGAGGAATAGAAAGGGAAAATAATTTTTAGCTCACCATGGAACCTTCTATTCTTAGTTTGTTTGGAAACAAGGCAGCCATAGTAACATTGAACCAAAAAAAGGGCTAAACTTACTGGCTTGAAACCAGTGAAATCTGCATAACCATAACAGCGTGCAAAGTGGATTACTTGCACTTAGCTTCAATTGAACATAGTGTTATACCAATATATACCCTTCACTGACAATGAAAAGAGGGCATAAACATTGGTTTACACAACAGTCTACCAGATGTAACCATCGAAAATGCGTGACACTGTCTCTGGTCCTAGGGGTAGTGATAATCATCTAAAGGAACATCTGCTATTTTGTCTCGGGGAAAAAAAATGGATCACTATGCCCAGGGACTGCACTAAAATGTACATATTTGTTTCAAAAGCCTGATTTACTGACTGAGCCAAATCTTCAGATGGTGTACGCTGGCAGACTTCTGCCAAAGTCAACGGAGTTGTACTGATTTATACTTGCAAAGCACATAATCTGTTGTAGACAAATATGGACAGAAGCCTCCTTCCCCTATATCCCCTACGCACTGTGGTGTTTATTGTCTGACAAACCGTTCAGGGACATTCAGCCTACTAGAATGCCATTTCAGCTAATGCATGCCAGGATCTCCAGGTTGGCAGAGATGCTGACGACCTACAGCACACTTTAAAAGATAGGTCTGTGCAGCACGGCTGCGAACCCAGAAACATATTCTCTTAAACCAGACAGAACGAAGACCTGAGCTCATGAATGCTCTCAGTATAGCACTCCAGCAACCACAGGCATTTCAAGGCATTTCTGCAGGGTAACCACAGTCCTGTGAATATCCCAAGGAAAAGCAGACACAGGTGAGTTGCTGAATCTTCTGAGGCTGAGAAAATACCGTATTCACAGGCACACACAAAAACAAATGCCAGCTCTAACTCTGGCCTCCGATAAATTGCAAAATGTCTTCTTATTATTATAATTACAGAAGTCCCAGAGGGTACATATAATTGAATTAAGGGGTGTCTCTACTTGCATACTTAGTGGCTGTAGAGCTGTCTTCAGCTTCAGTCTGTGGTCCCATAATCAGTGTCCAGAACATGCACAAGACGCCCCTTAATTCGGTTGTAAGTAGTCCTTGGGGAACCATAGAATTAAACAGTATCATAAGGTTCTAAACATGGTCTGTACAAGGGCTAATTCCACGCTCCCGCTCAATAGAGGATTTCTCAGCCTCATCAAAGTTTTATGCTAAAATTTTGGCTAATATTTTGAAAGCATGTTACTTCATTTGACCTAAATGACTTTTGCACATGTTCATTTCCATTTTACTCTATCAGCCTGCTTAACATAATAGCATATTAACAGTACATTTGAAAGAAGAGTCAGTGGTTTGGACTCAGTCCAAAGCAGTCACAGCAGCAGGAGAGAGCAATAAGAGTTTTGAAGAAGGAAAATCAGACTTGAGTCCCCATTACTGCTTTGCAAAATGCAAATATCCTGGTGCACAGGGGAGGTTTTGGCACAAGAACATAATGTTATTTGTACCAGATTACCAGAAAGATGGTCCCTGAGAAGACTAGACTACTACAAATGGCTCTTTACAACTGAAAAATGCTGATGAAGCTAATACTTGAAATTATTATGTCTCTTAACATGTGTGTAAGTAGTATATTTTTATATAATACTGTTATATACCATATATATCCATTCAGGAGCATGTATGTGGACATGATTAGTAGAACCCCGGACTATTAAACTTGTATTATTAAATCTTGTTGTTTATAACTTCGGCAAACCAAACCCACTTATTTCATAACTTTCTGTGATGATTATCTACCTCAAGCTAATTTATTTAATTTTTATTTTTTATTGAATGTAAAACAGCTCAGTCATTTCCAAAAGTCGGGTTCCAGAAAACACGCTCTTTCACTGTCAACTTCAGATAAAATTCTGGTTATCTTTTAACTGAGGTACTGTGATTAGAATGAAAGTGTTGGTACTCACCAAAGAGGTAGAACATGTAGACTTATGACAAAAAGAATGAAAGTGTCACCATTTTGGTGGACATTTAAAACAGAGTATGGATTTACTTGTTTGGGGGGTAATTGTTAATAAACTTAAAATAACAACAATTTTTCAGGTCAGATAACACAAGCAACAGAACAATTTAAGTGAATTTGGGACATCTGTATGCATTTGACACTTGCAGATGTTGACTAGCATCGGGTCATAAAGCAAAACTAAACATGTTCCTGGATGGAGCCTGCCAACAATAGCTGTTGTGACTGGAAAGCCTTATTTCCAAAAAAAAGCCAAGCTGGGAAAAGGTTTTCTGCAAAGATCCTCTTCACTAACCAGCTAGGAAGTGACACTGATGACTAGGAAAAGCTAATACTTTTAGCTGGGTTTATAACAGGTTACTCCCTGACCTCAGTGTCTCATGTAAATCCCAAATAACACCACGAAATTGTGGCTCAAACCAAGTGGCATATTTCTGCTGAAGGATCCTGTATGCAGGTCTTGTTTGAACTGTGGGCAACCCAAGAACAGCTGCCCAGTGCAGCATAACTTGGACATATGACACCAACAGGCCACTGAACCCATCCAGAAATGCACATGCGTATCCAAGGGCACAATCAGGCTCTTAATTTTCCTTTGAACCAGCAGAGTACAAAATCAGCAGGCACCTTGAAGCTCACAGAGCCCAGCCCAGGTGTCAGTGTTAAACCAGAAGAGCTCAGAAGACCAGCAACTCCACGCTGCTCTGTGAGTCACAGAGCAACGTGTCAGTCAAAATACCCAAAGCCTGGAGAACCAAGAGGCTGGCACAGGGAGACATGAGGAGAGAAAATGGACATTGTCACTATTTTAGTTAAATGTACAAGCAGGGAATTTGCCAAGCAAGAGCCTCTTTGTGGTCCTAGGAAGAAGTACAGACTACATGCTACCGAAAAAGGAAATTATTTTTCTGTTGAGACCATCATAAACAGTGAGAGAGAATTAGTATGCACAAATGTAAATGAACAAGAGAGCAAGATATACATCAAAACTGTAAATACAGAGACAGAACTTCCACTTGTATTTTGCTGTTTGCAAGAACATCGGTGTGGTCGTATCGCTATAATGCTGTAGGGAAGTGGTTTGCAGTAGAAAATAGCTGTGCTGTAATTATCACATAATTATGCAGAGTTACAGACGTCCTTACCACATTAAAAGAACCAACCCAGATTGTTATTCTGTCTTAAATGTGCAGGCTTGGTAGATAACACCTATGTGAATGAGAACCAGAGTATGTAAGCAGGTCCTTGGAGCCACTTAGAAAACCCTGCGCTCAATGTTTCGTTACTGCGGAACAGCAATCAGGTCTACCTCAGCTTAATGTTCTGTACAGCACTGCCTATCAGGTTTCTAACCCATTTCTTTGTACAGGAATCAGAACAGTTCACAGGAACATTACAGATGGTCTCTCCCAAGGGAACAACTAATTGCAAAAGGGGAATTCTTTTCCTGTCAGGTTTATGACTTAAAATATATGGGCAAACACACCAACCATCTTCCTCTGGTTGCTAAGAGATCTTAAATTCAAGGCATTGAAATGGCATAGCGAGGTGCATAGCTCTGTGGTGTATTGCTAGAAGTCCCATTTGTGCTCCTGTTATACTGACTAAGCTCTAGAGCTGGTCAGACATTTTCTTTTGACACAACAATTTTTCCCCAGGAAATTCCAAATCATTTGCACAGAATCTGCTCAGAGGTTACACTGACATCAGCACAAAAGACTCAAGAAATGGTCCTGCTTTCAACTTCTGAACAAACCTTTGAGAAGGAAACTCACAGCTCCATGAATCTTCTGTCTCCCTCTTTCCCCTGTGGCTGCTATGTTAATAAGCAAACCATGTAACATAAATACCTTGTTGCAGCCACTAAAAGCAAAGCCTTTAGGTGTTATTTTTTGTGTGTTGCTCTCTCCAGTCCAACTCTCAGCTTCAGAAGATAAACAGGGAGCCAAAAGTCCACCTTCCAAGGAAAAAGCAAAGGTTCATCTTGTTTCTGTCCCATGCCATGGTTAACTGCACAGGTGAGTGTGACATATTTCCTCACCTCCAAACAAACTATTTGCAACCAGAGAAACCAGAGTCAAAATGGGAAGGCTGGCTGCTACCTCAAGCCCAACATCTGCTTTCCTCTATCTATCCTCTCCTTGCTGTACCCAAGTTTCCACCTGGCTAGGCCAGGAGAAAATGTGGCAAGCAGATCACCAAACATGTGAAGGGAGTGACAAAGTCAGATGTAAGCGTATGTGACAGTTGCAATCGTTTGTGACTTGAAGATAGTCAACAGCAGCCAGCAGCAGTCAGGAAGTGCAAAGGTCACAGAAAGACACATTGCCAGTTGATGGCATTATATTTCAGGGCCTGAGGAGCAGAAGGAGTGAAAAATAAAGGGCATTTGGATATAATTAAGCAATAAAAGGAACCAGAGTTTGGGAAAATAAGAGGATATATCTCTAAAATAAGGAATATCTCCCTGTAAAACTCCCTTCTTCATTTGGATGCCATCACTTTCTGCGATCTTTGACACAACTGAACACTGACCTCAAAACAACCGTACCTAATGTCCATTCCCACTGTGATACCTGTCAGCATCAGATTCTACCTACCCCAGATTACTATGGATTAGCCATGTGGGGAGATGGCGGCAGCTGCCTCCCACTCTCCTGGCTCAGGATATTTTTTCTAAGGCACTGTTAGAAATGGGAAATAACAGAGGCAGAGAAAATGTGTCACAAAGGCCTCTGTCACCATTAAAAGCTTCCAAAGCCATGTTATTACTGAAAACATGATCTCCTTGCAAAATATGCACTTAATTGCACTTAAGCTATCAAAAATTAGGAAATAATTAAGATCTGCAGAGATGACCATGAAGAGTAGGTAAGCACAAAAGAGTTGTGTTGACCTTCAGCGTAGGGTATCAGTGAAGTCCAACATGAACAGGAGAGCTGCAGGTGCTGCTCTGGCTGGCAGAACCAGAAATGATGAACCATGTTTTCTAGATGTAGAAGATTCCCATGCTACAAAGGTCAACAAAACCTACTGGAACATGAGCATGTGAAGTTTTTGATTACTCTCACTGTCACATTTCAAGTTGCCGTAATCAATGGTCTGTAGCAATATATATCAGTATAACACATAGCAATGTAGAGAAATTGGGAAGCACCTTGCTGGCTACTTCTGCTAAAGTATCCTCCTAAATGGTACAGATCCTTCATTTCCATAAAGTACAACGTAACAGCGTCATTTCTGCTTCAGTTATCAATTAAGGCAAAAAAATTAAAAAGAGAATAGACATTCTGCATTTCTGGTAGAAATGTTCCTTCATCATAATTTCTTACTTTTACATCAGGAAGCCTAATAAAGTAAAATCATCAGTTTATAACATGATTGGCATCTGTTTTCTGAAACAGATAGCTCCATCTGGCTATACATTTTCCGAGGTTTTCAACACATTCATTGTTTAAAATGCAACACACACAAAAGTGAGTCCTCTACTCCCTTACACCTATGCAGCAGCAGTAAGGCCACAGGTTGCAGAGGCTGAATCGAGGCCAAAAGTCTGGCAGATAAACTGGTTGATTGCCACATATTGCACAAATGCCAAATTATTCTCCAACAGGCAGATGCATGCACTGGGGCTCTGGCTGGGGGACATGTGAGGCGCAATTTGGGTAGCACGTGCTTCTGAGTGTTGCAGGCCAGTTGCATTAAGCACATCTGCATCCTAAAAGCACAACACAGCTCTTGGCTTTCTAGCCTAGTCTTCTGTAACCTTGCCCAGTTTGGATGACATCATGAGTCTACTGTCATGGATTAATATAAAACTATGGTTTGGATCCTTCACTCAAGCTGCTGTTGTATTTGCCACTGTTCTCCATATCGCAGCAAAGCCTCCGCAGGGTCTGGAATGTCTTCCATATGTGCAGCATATGAAAACCGTAGTGAAGTTAGTTTCCTACCTCAGAAGAAGCCAAGATGACAGCTGAGAAGAATTGCCCCGTGTTTTCACTGAAAGCCTTTGCAATCATCATTTGGGATCTCCCCCAGATTTTTCCAATGGAAGGATTTTTTTATGCACTGACCCCAGGTTGCATCTCACATCTAGCCTGAAGATGTGCAAATAACTACTCTAACAGAGAAGGGCACTGTAAAATTTGCTTTTATATACTTCTAAATAATGCAGTCAGCTGGTGACATTTCAGCAGGCAGATGTTGGCCATTATACAGAGAGCACAAGAGCAGTGTGCACACACGTTCATATGCATATTTCTTAAACACACACAAGGACCCTGTCCTCATAGCCACACAATAACAGAAACCTCAGTCCTCACTGTTACAATGTGCCACAGGATTATAAATGAACATTCCTTGAGGGACACCCTGAAAGACTATAGTAGATAAAATTCTTCTTGTACTCCATGACTCTGTAGTTTGTTCTGTGGTATTCTTCTCAGCAATTGCAACTTCATTACCCCACATTTATATGTTTAAAAAACAAGTAATTAAATTTCTCTGTCCTCTATAATTCATTAGCAGAGCTTAGGAGAAATGTACAAAATAAGGCATCTGAAATTTTGTAAGTAAGTAATGTAAAAAAATGTAAAAAAGAATCTTCTTTACCAAAGAATCTTTAGTGAGAATTGAGTAATCCGGATCACACCGTGTAGCACTGATCGTAAGATAAGGGAGACCTCCAACAGCATTTTTGACATCAAGAAGAAAAAACTTTTCAAGTCACAAAATGTTGTTACGTATCTTTGATTTTCATTTGAATTGCAATCCAGGAATTAAAAGAAGTTTTTGAAAAATGGCCTTGATCTTAACCCTAGGCAGATATATAAATAGGCTGACATGGATGGTAACAGCATAACCAAAAGATTACACTATCTCATGGAGCTGCTAAGCCTGTCACATGTCAAAAACTTTCAAAGTTTGAATGAACACCTTGAAAAATTAATTTCTTCACAGTTCCTTATGAAATGATTTCTTTTTTTCTTTAATAGAACATTTTCTCTCTCCCAAAGAGAACATTTGTTGCATATATCATCACCCACCAAACTCCTTTCATCCTTCTTTTGGTCCGTGACAGATATATAGGGTCTATATGGGTATTTGTAACTCAGAAAGTACTACTAAGACTTATGAATTCTAGAAACCACAGCTGAGGTTCAGCAATTCCTTCCATCACTGCAGCTCCAGACTTACTTGTTTGATGATGGCAAAGGCAAAATTCTGTCTCTGACGAGGCAATAGTTTAAAAAAAAACCCAACCTTTCAGTCTTAGAAGAATCTGAACTTCATGTCATAGGAGCATCCTGTACATGTATGCAGTCAGGCTGAATCACACCCTGCTTGCCCATTCCTATTCAATACCATTGACATCAAGACCATCATTCCTGAATCAGACCAGTATGAAAAAGATTAGGATCAAATATACCCTCTTGATGCCTTATTTCTTTATGTTTAGAGTCATCTAGCTTCCTTATTATATTTATGGTGCCCTAGCCCTAAGACTGTATTACTTCAAATGGGGTATTGTAAGAAATCAGGAAGAAAATTTAGTAGGTGGATCTGTCTTTATAGTTTGGTCTGCAGACACTTGGTCATGTGTAAAAGCATCAAAGAGGGAACTGGCAGAGTATCATGAGATCATCTAACAAACCAAACCCAGCTTGAAAATATTATTAATACCATGCTTTCAAATATTCAATTTAAAATTAACTTGCAATGAAAACCCAGGGCAAAATTGTGCACTTGGTGATTTTTTGCACAAATGCCCAAAATCTGGTTGTAGGAAGTGAATGGGAACATTCCATGAGCATCATTGAATTAAAACTGACTTTTAAATTTCAATGAATACTCACAGACCCTTTTCTCCATTTGGTCTGGTATGCACATACCACTCATTCTTGGCTCGTAACTGTAGAGCTGAACACATTAGACATGGTGACTACTAATCATGGTTGGTCTTTGAATGTTTCTAAATTATAGCCCAGGCCATGAATAACCAAAAATGACTATGATTTTAGAAATGTTGAGCTGTACCTCTTGAAATGTTTATACCTTTCCAAAAGATTTGCTGAGAAAGAAATACCCCCCCATGCACATAAGGATGAACTGCCTGCCTTAGAATTTCATTTAAGTACATTTTTAAAACATTAAGCCTATTCACTCCCAATTCAAAACACCCTTTCAGCAGTTTCCACCCTAAGTAGTAGTTTTCTGTACTAGTTAAAAAAACAGCTCCTCAAAGATTTAAAGTCACAATAAACTGCTTAATATTTAGTTAAAGTCTGTATATAAAAGATGATTGTATTTCACCAAGAAACACTGATATCATACTTAATGGTGTTAGCTATACCAAAATATTTCATTCTGTAGGGGACATGGCTGTCCAACAAGATACGTTTCTGAAGTAGCATTGCTCTGTTATACACATGTACATCTGGACTCTGAAGCCTTCTTCTTGTAAGCAAACTCTAGAATTATTTCCTCCCAGTAGTCAACGAAGAAGTCTGTGTTTACTGACCAATTTCTTTGCTTTGGGACTGTAAGCACATTTCCACACCGAGTTTGAGCATCAGTAGAAATGGAGATATTTTTACATATATACTTAAATTCTTCTGTCCAGAATACTAAGGTTTTATTGTAAACTTTTAATAATCAAAAAGTAAAAAAAAAGAAGGAACAGGTGAGCATATCAACAACAGATAAAGATAAAATGCCTAACAATCTCTGTTTGAAAGGTGACAAACATCAGGCTTCAATGTGTAATGGGAAAGCTCAACTATTGCTTCCATTTCAATGTTTAAATTCAGAAAGAGCAGCTAGTTGGTTGGAGAATACAGTGCAGTCTGTCTTTGGGTAAGGTTTGATTATAATGAATTTGTGGTTTTAATTTCAGGACTACGTCAAAACAGTGAATATTTTCCAATGATAATATTTTTATAAATCACTTCTCTGTGATATCTAAAAAAAACCTCCGAAATTACTATTCTTTTACCTGTCCAGTAAAGTGCTGTACAGTTGAAATATAAACTAAACCTGCCCTGGGCATGTACAAAGGTATTATGAAGAAAACAGGAGACAAGACAAGGTACCGTTGCTTCCCCACAAGAACAAATCCTTCTCTTGGTCAGACAGGTCCTCGAAAGAGCAGAGCTTCTGCCCATAGAAATGAAAACAGCAAAGCTTGTATTCAGACATCAGTCAGTTCCATTTTTTCTGTTCAGGAAGTTTATGCACGCTGAGGGCACTCAGCTATGCAGAAAGGACAAAGAGAAGCAAGGCAGTACCACCTCGTGCTCGGCAGCCCTGCCAGTGCAGAAGACAAAAGATGTCGTGGCCTCACTGAGGACTCACCTGATAACTTGTTTCAGTATTAAACTACCGCACATTCAATCCATATCTCCCCTTTGTTCTGAAAAACTTCTTCTTCCAGAGAAAGCTTTATACTTTCAGGTAATCCAGGAAAAAAATCACCTCCAAAATAACCAGCTGGGGCACTGATAGATATACATATCAGAGCAGCCCCTATCCCGGGGTGGGTTAGCTTTCTAAGTGCTTAACCAGAATGTTACGTGTGTTTTGCAACCTCCCCTGAGCTTTAGGAGTTTTGTAGCTGATGAATTATTGGAGCCTACTGACTTCTACAAATGATCAGTAAGACCATCCTTTTTGAAAACAGAGCTGTGAGGGATACTAAGCCATTATCTCTCCTACCCCGCTACCCTAAAACTGGGTCAGGAAAACCAAAACTATTCCTGTCAGAGGTTCATTAAATTCTTTTTATAAGACCTTCCAGAGATGGAGGCTCCCCAAGAGTTGTAATCTATTCCTAGCAGTCTTCAGCAGCAGTAAGAGGATGTTTTCTAAGACTCTGAAGGGTTCTAAGTAAAATACTAAAAAAGTTAAAATTAGTGTGTTGGAGTTACAACCACATGATGTGAGTTTAGCTCACCCTAGTTTGATAACTTATGTATCTACATACACTGTTCTGTACATTAATGTACACTGTGGATGGTTGAAAATGAAAAGTATTTTCTACAAAAGAGTTTAAAGCTGTTTTCACTTCAGAAAGCTTTAGAAAGATGGCTTTAAAAGAAACAAGCCAAAAAATATTTTTTTCTCCGTACATTTTATCATTGAGAAACACTGGAAAACACCAAAATAGGTTTTCAAACCTTCAATACAAATTTATTATTTAGGAAGATCCCTAGGTTTTGGTAAGTGAAAAAAATGTGAGTAATTTTTTATTGGAGGTAAAAGCAGAAAATTGAGAGATGTAAATTTTTTCAAGAAAAAAAATTGTCCATATTTTTTCCCAAGTCATTAAAACCACATTTACTAACAAAAAAGGATACAACAATAGCCCTTTTCATTAAGAACAACCACCATCTGTTTTGTGTATTGAAAGGGAATGACTCAAATGAAGAAGCAACTGGTCATAGCAACAGTTCAACAGGTTTTATGCAAAAATGAGAACTATGTGGGTAGAATCCAAAAAACATAAAGGAAGAAACTGGCCTTGGTTTCTACCTCATCCATACATGTGTCAGATGTATTTTTGCCAATACTTCTTCCTGTACTAGTGGCTTACTGTGAAACTTCTTTATGGGGTATGTTTCCCTCTGTATTTTCATGGCCTTTGTTGACCTCCTTGGAGAGAAAAGTGTGGTGCACACTATCTACAGGACTTGCCAAGAAGATGCCTGAAAGGCTCCATTCCTTTTTGTTTCGGTGTGAAAAGCAGTAACTGATTTTGGAGCAAACCTCTGGTGTAAGGTCATTTTTAGCTTTCTTCTCTTTATTTTAATTGCTTTCGTCTATATCTCTGTGCAGTTGTTTGCATGCAGTGTCTCTTGTTAATCTTCTTGCTAGGTAGGAATGAGCACAGCAGGCCCAGACTGTGCCTGCAAACAAAGCCCTTGACTCTCCCTTCCCAGGTCGCCTGCTCTGGGGTAAATCCGTATGGAATTCTCAGCTCCAGGCTGCTGCATCCATACATACACTGTGCTTCAGATAGACCTCTCCGCATTTCATCCTTGAAGACATCATTCACCTAAGTTCAGCAGTAACTTACCACCTTTCCCAGCAGCTGAGCTAGCTGATGATTGGTTTTTCTGCTCCGGGTTCTTGGTACTCATGGCTCTGTCTACTCCATGTTCAACTGTTACATGAGAAAAGAATGCAGGTGACAGCTGAGCTTCTTCCATCTACCTAAGCTTAAAGACTTGTGTACACCTCCATATGGAGGAAAGGAGCTGACTATGCTCACGTAGCTCAGGTAGTCTCACTCTGCACTGTCAAACCAACTGTGTCATTGGCCATGCAGGTCTTACTGGCTTCTGCAGAAGGAGGACATCATCTCTTTACAGTGTGTCTTGAATTGCAACATAACATGACCAAAATGCAAGCCTCCAGTTATATGAAGAGGATACACCAAGTGACAGGATAAGCACAGAAAAGGATTGGACATCTTATGACTGGGCACAGATCTATCATGTGAGTAAACAGCTATCATCACATGCTGTCTGGAAGTCCCTTACCATGTGGTGGACAAGCATAAATAGGACAACTGGTCACACAGAGAGATGTACATTCATCATGCCATAAGGGAGGGTTTAAAGGTTTAGATGACCTTCAGAGTAAGGCAGTAACATATCCACTAAAACCAGTTAAAGCAGAAAGAAAAGTGCTGGTAAGAGCATTTTTATGAAGGAATTCAGCAAGAAAAAAATATCATGGGATTTAATCCAGTGTTCTCTACTCCTCTTGACCAGTAAAATAATAAGGATTTTTTTTCCTTCTTCATCTAAAAATGAATTTATAAACAAGTTGTGATCTTGTTCAGATACAGAATCAATTTTGTTTCTAATTACTTTTGCATGAGGCCACACAAACCTCATGTTCAAACAGAACTGCCAATGAACCTGCAAGAACTGGAGGATTAAACTTCGTATTACTAAGATTATAGCAAGAGATTGTTGGGAGTCCGCTGGAATTTTTGTGAAGTTACCAGTTTGCTGACTTGCCTTAAGAGCTGTCAGGTTAAACTGATTAATCGTCTCCTTATGGCTGCAAGGAGCATTATGGGCCACTGTTGGGAAAAGAACAGCTCACAGGAGAGAAGAATAGTCTTGGAAAATCTAAGGAGCTGTCTCAATGGAAAAATTGACAGAACGCCTGAAAGATAAATTATATGCTGAATTATGTGCTGTACACAATTTGTCTGAAAGCACTTTCAGCTACATCAGTAAGAACATTGCCTGTTTTCCAGAACCAAGAGGTTTATAGCTGATTGCAGTTCACCATCACTGGAAGTAGCATATGGAATGGAAACAAAAGCGACCAGGTTACTGTACTTCTGTGGTCTTCTGTTGTCTGCTGTGACAATCGGATAGGATTCATCAGGTGCATAATTTATGGCTGAAATGGTATTTTGAGACCTGTCTGCATGATTCTCATTGATTTACACAAAATGTCTGAAGTTTTAGAGTATTTGTGGCTTAGGAACAAATTGTGCTTTTAAAGAGATGCAAACAATACAGTTACTAAAACAGTAGTTTGATAGACTCAATAGCACAATTCAAAGCTCATTTGTTCATATTACCAAATCTTCATCGATTCATTGTGAAGTTGGGTTGGTTCCTATTTGAAAAAGCACCAAAAAAAAATCAAGTCATTCACACAAGAAAGAACATTCTGTACTTCCCATCAGATTTGTTTTCTCCTCTACTGTTTGTTTTGCAGGGAAAACTTGAATTCTTTCCATGGGTAACTCCAAATTTGGTGACAGTGGGGAGAGTCCTGGTCAAAGAGCAGTGGCCTCATGGAGCCCAGATCGTATGCAAAAATGGCTGCCCTGCACCTGACTGCTAGGACAAAAGACACTTCAAAGAACTGAAAGGTTCGTGTCTGCCCTTAGTTAGGTGAGTGAAAACGTTTCCATGGGTCTGAATTGCCAAAGTAAAGCCACAATTCTGAAAACCCCGACTGGCTTGCTGCTCTGCATGTAGGCAGCTCACCAAGGCCTGTTGAATAATGAAGTGAAAATCTAATCAGTTAATGATTTCAGGAAAGGAGAAACATTTAAATAAGGAGAACAGACTCACTTCCTCTTTCAACAGTTTTGCCTTGCCAGCCAAGAGCAAGTATTTCTTCTACAACAGAGAGACACTTTCAGAGTGCTCAACTAAAGGCAAGATTATTGGTTCCGTGTAAATCCATGCAATGTAGCATTTATATCAGTAGGACACATGGCCCATTACTGGTAAAGTTTCAGAGACTTGGTCCAACTTTTCACCAGAGGCCTGAAGGAAGAAGGACACCAGCCCTCTTTTTTAGGGCCCATTTATATTGCCAAAGCAGAATGACGGAGCCATACAGTATGGGACTACCAGAGATCATATGACAAATACCGGGCGTGCATGACATCCGTTACTGGGCCGTTATTATCAAAACTGGTTCTTAGGAGCAAGTATGAAAAATACCATTAAGGGCAGCTAGGAAAATATCACTGAGTCAGATGGAGGTATATTAAAAACAAGTGAACAAATTCAGTTCTTGCAGCAGTATTATAAAGTAGCTGTTTTCCTGAAGTATCTGTTGCTTCTTTTCACACTTTCTTAGCAGACTTCATATTCCAGGTTAGCAGCTTTTGTATGCCTTTGATCTCTGTAGCAACAGGGGAATTGCCAGTTAAATTGTCACTTTTCTCAAACTCCCTGTCAAAGGCACATCTTCTCTCACATGCAAAATCAGCAGCGCTTAGTCAGATTAAGTGTAGGATTAGTAAAAGGATATGAGTATTTGTATTCATTGATTTTCTTTTTTCTTACTTAAAAAAAAGTATTTCCATAACCATGATTAGTAGACTAAGCATGTCTTCATCTCATGAAAGAGAGCAACCTAAATCCTTGAGAATACCTCAACTTTCAGTATCCAGATTTTTACAAATATTCAAGGCCTATTTTTCCATAATGCTAAAAACAGACTGAAAATCAAAGTGAGCTCTTTAAAAATGGACTTGTGAAGGAAATTATGCTCACTCCCTGTTTGACTGCCCATAACAACTAACCTTTAAGAGATTATAAAACATGGGTCATATTCTGCTCTCACAGAAACCCCTGTGGTGTTGCTTCCACATGATGTCATGGGAAAGGATGAGTACTTGTACAAAAGGCTTGATGGAATTTGATTTGAGGACTGTAAAAGGCTCTATTTCTGTTCTTGGGATTCAAACGTCTGGTCAGAGCTCTGTAACAATTTACACTGCAATCATGAATGCAACAATTTTGTTGAGCAATTTGTTTGCTCATCCCCATGCTGGGGATTGCTACCTCTAAGTGAGAATGGAAACTTACAAAGCAGAAGAGTGGACACTACCATGCCGAGCAGACCCTTACTGTGCCAGAAACTTGCTGAAATCAGATGGATTATCTTTAGTACAAGCTACAGTTTATTCAACTTTGTGAGGCTACCAGGTATCAAGCCCATACTTTTTTTAGGTGGTAGCCACAACCAGCAAGAGCCTGGAAAGCTAGGACTCTCTGTGACTACCACACTCCACAAAGCTCTATCTACTGAATGTTCAATGAACATAGAAGTCCTAAAAAGAAGAGTAAACTAACATTTCTAAAAAGACTCCACAACTTCAAGGAACTGCACAATGAAGCAAAAATATTATCTCTGGAAGAAACCTTATGTTACATGCTTGCTTTCATTGGCAGTTCCAATAGAAAGCAAAGATGCCAGTGAAGGAGTCAAATTAGGTCCATGTGGGGACTACAGAGAAATGCAGAGTAATGGAATGATGTATTCCTGAGCTGGCATGTAATGGCTACAGCCAAGTGTAGCATAGTAGATGCCATGAAATTTCCTCATCTACCACCACACTAATCACTGAAGTGGGGAATCCTCTTCTCTCATCTCAGCTTATATGAAGGCTAAACATGGCAGACCTGGGGAAGAGTTTTCAATTCCCAATTACTGCAAATCTAGCCTAGCACTGTCCAGACAAAGTGGAGAGGTAAAGAATTCCCAGCTTTCCAAATGTCTGTGCCTTGGTTAATGGGCCAACACTGTTCCTTATTGCAATGATCCAGCTCTAACTAAAGCAGTCTTAATGATCCACAAAAGAAATTAAGTCCTGAAATGAAAGTACAATCTTCTTGACTACTTCTTAAAAGAAAAATACAAAATTTGGGGTCTAGTAGGAAGCAAGAAGTACTTCCATCTAACTGTCCAAACCAGTAAGAACCAGGTTCTTATACCAGTTATAGTCAATATGACACATGTAGCAAGAAAGACTTTTGTTGTGATTTCATTGAAATACTCACTGAAGTACAAAAGGCAGGTAAACATTAGACTAGTCTCCATAACAAAGACAACTTTTTACTCCTGCTCAGTTTTAGAGGCCCCAGAAAAATGTGTTAAGATGCTGTGTCCTGAAGGAGTGATGGGACACTGAATGTTAACATGGGGCCAGATTACGGCTTTGTTTTAAGCAGAAAAAGTTCCAAACTGCAAGCAACAAATCCATATCTAGTGACTCTTACTTTCTCCCTATCACTGGATTTCTAGCTCTGCTCTAATATTGCTAAGGGTGTAAAAACACAGCTGACTTACTTTAGACTGCTGGAGTGCTGCATTTGTTCTTTTCGCACCAAACTGGAGATGAAAGTGTTGTGTGTTGTGCCTACTTTGCAAAGACATACACACACCTAGGGGATCACTCAGTGTGGCACACCTGGAGAATGACAGTTTTGAGCGAAGGTAAAATAACAGTGCAAAACCTCAGGAGAGAGAAGGAAATAGCAACATTTTTCATGATGGTCTCCAGAATGATGGAGAAAAGAGCAGCAGTCTGTCTCCCACCCCATTAAAAGCTCACCCACTGGTACTCTGCTTTCTTCCTTGCTTAACGTATCTCTGAAGCAGCTAAAAGCAGATTTAGTAGCACGCTGTCACACTGCTCAGCATTGGCAAGAGCAGACACACTTCTTTCAGCTTGACAAAGGAGACCCATGAATTCCCTCTAAGAGATTCAAAGACTTTTCCAGGTAGTTACCCGTTCAAAGTCTGTGGGGAGATGGAAGGGGAGGAGCATTGCCTTCCCCCATTATCTCGTCTCAGGCAGTGAACCGTGAAGATGAGTTCTCCTCCCTAACCCACTTTTGGGAAGGGAATCCATTGAAAGCTACAGCCCTTTACACAACACATACAACCTGAGAGACCTCCTGGTGCCCAACAGTTACCAGAAGGAAATGAGATACCCCAAAGTTGCTCCCTTTCTGAATATGGGAGACACTGCCTGATGCTGATGGCTTGATGTATCAGCTTCTGTCAGTGCTGGCATTTTAAATGGTAGCTGTTTTTAGTGGTGTGCCATTAGACACTTCCTCAGACACAGCAGGAATTCGCTTATGTTTCAAATGTTCAGTGAGTATCTTCTGATGATTTTACTGATTCGAGTGAGTCTAGTGAGTTTTGTTTCCTATCCACCTCCACGAAGAGAAAACAACTTTACAAGCCAGCTAGGATTTGGAAACTCTCTCTAAACTCAGTTATGTGCTAGGTAATTGAAACTATAGAACAAACACAGCTGTGCCTCTGGGTATGCAGAGCTGGGTGAATTGCAAGGGCTGTAGTCTCCACAATGAATACCCTGAGTAGGGTGGTTGTGGGTTTTTTTTGTGCAACTACACCTGTCCCTGCAAAATCATCAAGGACAGGTTAAAACCCAAATTCCAAATTTTGAAATCGCAGTCACAGAGCAGCCAACGTTGCAGGCTGGAATCTGATTGCCAGGTCTAAGCCCATGCTTACCAAGGCATGGAGGTGTTCAGACTCAGCACCTATGTCCAGTCTGTTAATCACAGTTGCCGAATGACTTCTGCTCTTAATGCTGACCAAGCAAGTTGGTGAAATCACGTGTCTGACCAACCACATGACATCTCACCTGGTCTTCTGCTAGAGATGTGTTCACAGAGAGAAAGCGTTCCATTCGCAGGAAATGAGTGTATCAGCCCAAGTCACCACTGCTCAAATTCTTCCATCACACACTCTATACAGACAAGTTTCAGATACCCTTGCCCATAACTGTCAGCAACTTATTTCATGAGTGGTTTCACCAAGTTCAGTGTCCAGACGTAAACGGACTATTCACCAAAGATAGTCAAACTATTGGTGGAATAATGCTCTGCATATGTGTAACACAATGCATCAATATAAAATTTTCCCTGAGACCAGATCTGTTAAAAAAGATTATCAAGAAGAATGAGAAACAAAGTACAAATCCTGTTACACCCTATTGGATATCTCCTCTTCAGTATCTCGTCTTTTCTCAGATCTCCTCAGTATAATTCTCCACTTTTAAGCCTATGAGATGTTTGTAACTATACCCATTCAAACTGATCTCTCAATGAGTTTTTCAGATGTCATTTGCTGCTGCTTTATTTTATTTATTTTGTCAGCCAAAACCAACAGTCTATGTGAGGTGACACAGGTAAAAACCAAACACACACATATAGTTTAAAACAAATACATGAGTAACCAGTTACTGTCTTTTTAGTGGTTCTTGAATACTACCTAAAACAAACTGAATTTTACTTCACTAGAACTAACTAAAACAGTAACTTAGACATAGACCCTTTAAATGCATGTATTAAAAATGCTAACCAAAGTGCCTTAAAGAGTCTTTGAATTAGTAAGAGTGGAATATACTTCCCTTTCTTTTTTTTTTCTTTTTTTTTTTTTTTTTTTTGAATTATGGGTAGTGGAATATGTCCTTCCCTTTTTTTTTTTTTTTTTTTTTTTTTTTTTTTTTTTTTTTTGTTTACACAGGACAAGGAGGTATTTCTCAGAACAGAAGATGGTTTGGGTTCCTCAACTTCCTTGTTCAAGCCATCCATATTTTAAAAATAGGCCAAGGCATGTATGACTTTTTTTTAATATGTTAAAGCATGTAGCAAGAAAAGAAGTAAAATGAGAGGCTTATTAGTACCTATTCCAGATTCAGAAAAATAAGATATTGTGGCCAAATACGAACTATTGGTCTTGTTTCTTGACTTCCTATGGTCACTTCATTAAATGAAGACACATTTAATTACAATTCCTACCCATTGGGAGAGACACAGATTTCACCATCTTTTAGTAAGTTGTAGAATGGGATCATCTGATGATCAAATAATTTAATACAGCTGTACTGTGTATATGTTGAAAGCAGTCCTTTTTCTGTCTCTGAAGAGTTAAGGAACTTAGATTTCTAAATCTGTATTTTACTGTGCTATTAAGACCTTTGCATTTCAGTAAATCTTGCTCAATACAACAATTTTAGTTGTATAATACTCAACACTTCTCTAAAACTTCATGAAAAAAGGTGTGTCAAATATAACCATATGTTAAATATTGACTTTTTCCTTTTCCTAAGAGCAATCAGTATATCTATGTTACTGATCTGGAGTAATGTTGGTTTGGTCATGATAGAGTCTTGTACATTCCAGTGTGTAAATAGGTCCTTTTTTGTCCTGCAATTGTTTTAATCTGTGATGACTACTGTAATCCAATATTTCTAATAAGATTCATCTGTATCTTGCATAAAGAGAACTACAGCAAATTGGACTTCACAAAGAAGAAGATTAGCTTAATTAAGAGAAGATTTATTTTTGAATAAAATAAGCTTGGACCACCATACTTTGGGATCATATATATAATAAGCATAAATTTAGGATCTTGGATTTAATAGTCAACATTCTGTTCTTAGAAAGGATCATCTTGCTTGGGAATAGCTGGCAGTAGTACACTACATCTTACTGTTGTCCAGCTAACACTTAAGATGTCAGGCAGGGGCAACCTAATGAAGCCCCTAGCCTGGAAACTGCCTGATGCCCAGTGGCTTCCTGCTCTCCCCTTGACTGAAGAATGACCAGATCATGCTGACTTCCTAACGGTGCTTAAAAAATGATTCGCCTCACACACACCATATCTGATTTTTTTTTTTTTTTACATTTATGCACACAAGTTTTTTCCAATGACTTCATTAGAATGTCAACTCTAACCAAGAAGGCTCTTAGTATAATTAGGTTACAGGACTGGGACTTCGTTGACATCGTGACTTTTCTAATGGATTGCTGTCTAAGCTGAGATAAGTCACTTTCACCTCCCAGTGACTCAGTTCCATACCTGTAAATTGCATTTGACATTATTTTCTTCTTTTATGACCTGCAACACATTTGGACCTCGGGCAATTCTATAATAAAAGTAACAGCAGTCCCAGGACAGACCCCAAGAGCAATGCAAGCAGAATGTTCATGTCATATATGTAGGAACTGGCTGATACAAGCTGTAGAAAACAAGCTAAAACCTCTTATATCCTCTGCCCACCTCCTGTAACAGTTACAGGCAAATTAACAGGTTCCAGATTTCAAGAGAACAAGCGAGGAGAGCAAAGTACTCAGTAGTGTCAACCAAATATTGTCAATCTCATAAAACTTAGGACTGCTTTTAATTGGTCTTTCTTTCTGACCATGTTCTGACTATGACTTTGTACAGTTTAGCTTTTGGGAAGTTGGTGAGAAATAGATGAGCAAAATAAATTAGTTCCAATGCATTATTTTTCATATTTTTATATATATGTGTGTGTGTACACATATGTATGTATTTTCCTCTTGTTATGAAAAGTTATATGATGAAGTTATATGCCCTGAGGAAATTTCCCAGTTTTCCTTTTTTTCTGCAGTTAGCTTAGAACTTCATAGAAGCTCCACAGAGCAAACACTGAACTGAATGTATTTGCACATTTTGTATGCTAATTTCTGTGACCATTTAAAGAGCTGTGTTAAAAGAAGTGTTTAAGATTGCCAGGTCAAACCTACAAGAGTTAAGACAACCTAAGGACAGCTCTTACAATCAACATCTCAGCACAGTAGCCACTGAGTACCCATCATGATGCCTGGTTTAGCTTAACAATCAAATTGTGTTTTCTTCCACATGTCCCACTTTTCTGTATCTTGACTAGGGAGCCACCAGCTCTATTCCCTGCAAAGTTGGCTCAGTTAATCAGTTAAGGGCAGTTTTCTAGTTTTTTATTTCAATTTCAGAAGCTAATGATAGTGATTGCCAAGAAGCACAGCAATGATGGCTGGATGTTGGTCAGCCTGTCCCTGGCAATAGCTTATGCACACCTTCGTTAATGACAGCCATCTTTCAGTGCAGTCAAAATCTCCAGAGAGGGCTCTCATAAGTCAAGAATTTTCTGCTGAGCACAGAAAATGGAAAAGATTGCAGCCCAGCCTTTGGAGGAAGTTTTCATATGGGTAGTAACAGGACCCTACTACAGGAAAGCTCTCCTGGCAATGAGAAGAACCTCTCCAAAAAAAGGAATACCATGAAGGCACTTGTAAAAGCATTTGTTGTGGATGTATTCCCTCTGCTAACATTCTCAGAAACTCTTGGACCCTTAAAAATGTTAAATGTAAAAAACTTCTTCTGAAACAAAAACAAGGAAAATATATGAAGCATTGAAAATTTCAAGCCAAACAACTCATGTTTAGCAAGGTTAAAAGCAACTGACAACATGGTCTTGGGTAGGAATAACATTATGCAATCTTAACTAGACATTGTTACCTGAACAACCTCTGATTTAAAACAAAGTTCTCATAAACACCTACCCTACTGCACAAAACTAGGTTTTACTTGTCTTTCAAACGGCACAGGAAGACTTGCACAACTCCTTCACTTTGACATTTCATTTTCACTTTGGATAAAAAGATGTCACTTGGTGATGTGACAGCAGTGCTGTGTATTATATCTGCAGCATCACTGGCTTTGTCAAATCAACATGGATAATTCAAGGCTACTGCCTTCCCCTTTTAAAATACTGCTATGCCTGGGTTTAATTTTATTTCTTGCTTACCAAAATAATTCTGTATGGGAAAATGAATGCTAGAGCTATTGCACATCTCAGATTTCAGGAGATCCTTGGAGGAAATATTCCTCCACCAAACAAGAAGAATGTTTGTACCTCAACTTTAATTTCTTGATTGCAAAGGAAATATTGCTGAGACATTGGAAAGATATTTTTTACCATCATCATCATTCTGCACGGACATTAACTATCGTAGATACTGTTACTTTTAACAAGCTTGTTTTCTCCACTGCATATCCAGATAATCAAGATTTTTCCCTGCATTTTTATCTAAATACTGCTATGACTTGTATTAGTGCAATACTTTATAACTTTATACCATAACAAAATATTAATGTATGGTTATCAGTCTTGAGGGGGTGTTGAAAAACAGTGAGATTAAATGACTCTAATGGTCATAGAAGTGGGCTGTAGCAGGTAAAATTGAGTACAGGTTTGTTGAGTTCCTGCCTAAAGTCTTTATGACAGTATTATCTTCTCTAATTGCAAGGCCCAAAAGTAACATATAATTTTCTTCTAATTTTCTTTATTTGTATTCCAGTAGTTTGCAGGAGTTCCTGGAGTCTAGACCAAGAATTCATTGTGATAGGTTCTGTCCAAACTCAGCATAAAAATACATGAAAACCTAAAAAGCCAACAGACAGACATGGGGTGGGAGGTGAGAACAAAGAAAGTATGAAAAGGTTTTCATGGAGGGATGACAATAAAGAAAGAATGAAAAGGTTTGATGGGGGTGGAGAAGGAAACAACAGAGAAATATCCACCACTGTGAGGGGAAACCATTCCCACACAGCAGCCACTCAGCCCTTATAGCAAGGACCATAGGTACTGTGGTAAAGAAGGGTTTTGAACAAGGATTTGCGGTGGAGATGAGACAGATGTTAATGGGGACCTCATTTCAAATTCATGCAGCAGCACAGGGAGAGCACAAAGGTTCCCTTTGGAAAATTTAAGCTTTCCACCAAAGGTGGCAGCTGGCACATGGGGCTGATCAGAGGTAGGAGATGTTATCGTAATGGAGTATCTTCCAGTGAATGAGAGGTGATAGGTAGAACAGGTGCAAAGGGTCTTGCAAATGAAAGTAGGTAGGTTATATCCCCAATGCTAAAGCAGAAAATGTAAGTGGAGAGATACTAACTGAAGGGAGTTGCAGTCAAAATGGCAGGTTGGAAAGATTTATAGGAGTGAGACAAGGTGGCCTTAGTCTCTGCCAAAGGGCAGAATAATCGTGATACAGCACAAGGTGTGAGGAGTCTGACCAGCCATAGACAATGTGGATGGAGAAGACACTGTCATGTGAAAAGAGTAGCGATGTTGATCTGCTGGTCATCACTGTACAGATAGCAACTGAGTTTGGTCTGCAAAAGAGAAAAGCAAGGGAACAACGAAAATTAAAGCACCAGCTCTTTACTCCATATGTATCTGTGTATATGTGCATGTATAAGAACATTAGGTGGTCATACGAGCCAGACCATCAGTATCCCATTTCTGACAATGGCCAGAAACATATATAATTGGATGTAAAATGGGTTCCTGATCTAGAGTTAAAAAAACCCATTGAATTACAAAGTCCAAAAGGGAGAACTTCCAAGGTACTTTACGTTGATTTAATTCTACACAGTGAATCTTCTGCTGATTTCAGCAGGGGCAGAGTTACAGCTAATTCAACATATTAAGTATCTTACTCAATGTGAAAGAGAATTGTGGGGAGGTAAAATGGTAATAAGACATATCAATGGCTTGTTCTTTTTAGGTGCACTGATGTAAATCAGGAGCATGAGCAAGGCCAGCAGAGTTCTGTAAATGAGTAAGAGAAGAATGCAATACAGAAGTAATTAATCCATACCCTGCACCCCGTGGAACCAGATTACCTTCCTCTGAAAATCTATGAATAGGTTGTTTTGCAGTCACACTTAAAAACCCTATTTCCCCATGGATTTCAATTACTTCTCTGGGGACTGCCATACCTTATTAAAGAAAATTAGATCAAAATTTACATGACCCCTCCTCCCTCACCCCACCCCCAGTGTCGCTTTACTTCCTTTTCCCACACAATAAAATCTCTGAGACTCCATTCAGGGATATCCAGAAGTTGTTTGGACATTTTGATTTAAAGCACGTCAGAGCTCTCTGTATATTACACATACCAGACTTTAGAGGGGGAGCTGCATTAAACAACAAAGGGCTGTGGCTGCCTCCAACAAGAGGCTGCTTGTTTCCAGTCTGGTGAGTCAAACACTGAAGACAACTGGTAGCCACAGTCACCGAAGTGCACAGTCTGTGGTCCTCTTAGATGCTCAAACAGCTATTGATTTCTAGGGCTGGTTATATACTTTTATCATGGGGATCAACCTTAATGTCTGACTGTGCAGTGGGAACATATAAGAAAGGTGCCAGTTACATCCAAAAATCTGTCCAATACATTTCATCAGTCTTCACTGAGGTTTATACACCCTGCCAGATCTCCCATATGGAATAGCACCTCACTCTGATGGAAGTTGCATGGAAACCATGAGAACATGTGAGGAATCAGGTGTTACTCACCAAGGCTAAGGGCTTGAGGAGCTGGCTCACTGAAAGTAACTTTTATATTATGCCATTTTAAAAGGGCGGCGCCGTCCTGTATGGATGTCAATAATTTCCACAGGGTACGATGACAGCAGGTTGGGGTAGCCTTAAACAACTGCACTGTGTTAGCTCAGAGTATTCGCAAGCTCTCCAATAAATTAAAGATCATGTTATTGGCTGTTTATTGTAGATAAAACATAAATCCAATATAAACATCAAGGAAATTCCAGCACTCACTGTATCAACATCAGAAAGAGCAATTATGATTGTTGTCACACAAACACACACAGAAAGTAAAAGAAGAAGCTCAGCCTGACTAACATTTAAAGATATAAAGCTTTTATATCCCTTGGTCTTCTTTCCTTTGTGATTTCCATGGGATTTTCATTTCCAGAGATGTTATGCACTTGTTTTCAAAGGAATTCAATATTTTCATTCAGAAAAGTAATTTCACAGCAAAGTAACAGAGAGCAATGTCCTGGGTATTCAGTTTCTCAGCCAATCTTTCAAAGTCAGTTTGTGTTGCAAGAAGCAGAGAAGACATGAAGAGGTATAAATCCTCTATACATGGTTTCCACGACCCTCCTTCTCTGCTCTTCTCCAAGTGCAGGCTGCAGTGATGCCTGTGCACAGAGCACATGAAAAGAAGTACACGGTGTCGGAGGAGGAGAGCTCTGAACTCCTGCACGATGCAGCTGAATGCAACCTACCGCACCGAGCCTGAGCCCAGCACTGAGAGATGGCTTCATCTTTCTTGCCCTGCAGTGAACGTGATATCACCATACCCATTGCAATAATTCAGTCTATTTTCTCCTCATTGTTCTAAGAACTAGAGGAGAAAGCTAGGAGTCTAAGGTGAAAGGAGATGAGATGACTGACTTCCTTGGATACTTCTGTGCAGATAAAAAGCTAATCCTGATAAAACCAACTCTGAAATCCTTCCAACCCACGTAACGTCAAGGTCACACATTATTAGACAAGCAAGGTTAAAGCCACACAATTTTCTGAACCAAAAAAGATGGCCGGGGGAGGGAGGGGGAGAAGGGGGGTTATAGGAAGCGGAGGAAGCATCTCCCTCCTCTACTCACGGTCTTTGATGTGTTTCAGGAAAAGAAAATATTAGAAACCTTCCTGGTTTTTCACGAGGGGTCCAGGGTGCTCTGAGAACAAGGTGGACAAACAAGGCCCTGCCTACCCCTTTGTTTTGCGGAGCAGACATGCTCCACGATCTTGAGGATGACAAAAACATTTGTTCCTCACACAAAGATAAAGCTGGCCAGTGACTGCGCTTCCCCCTCCCCTCGCTCAACCACAAGCAGAACAGGCAGGATGTCGAACAAAGGAGCAGCAGAAACAGCAACCAGCATTACGTTCAGATTAGAGGACATTCAGGGTCTGTAAAAGTTCCATTAGAATAAGCACAGACCCACTTTCAATGAGGAAGGGGTCTTTTCTCTCTATTCCTTTGGTGTATATTGTTAATCTTTCTTCCTGGATGACTCCTCACAAACGCTTTTTGTTTTCTTCTGTGGTTTTACGTGCCAGGACTATAAGGAGGAAGGGACTGAGGCCCTTTCTTGGCAAGCTTTCAAATCACTTCCATAGGAGACATACACTCTGTTGCCATCTCTCTAAGGGTATAAATTAAAGGAGTGATGAGCAGTCCAGAGCAATTCAAATGCTGGTAAAGCTTAGGTCCTTCTCCAGTCCCTCATTACAGTGAACACTCTGGCATCTGCTGCACAGACTCAGCTGGAGGAATAAAGCTACACACGGGAAGAAGTGGATGAGCAGAAAGCCTGCATTTACATTGCATCATCCCATGATGAAACAGGAATCGCTAATTATAATGCAGAACGTAAGGGGAAAATAATTGCTGACAATTCCCATAGCAACAAGACTACCTTTGACATATATATGTATGTATACACACACATACATATATTGGATATACTTTGAGTAAAGCCATCATTTCAGAGAGGCAGCTATTTTATGTTGTTTGCAAACCTTTTGCCAGAGTGAATGTTACTTTGATGGCATTTTTCTTTCCATTTATCTGTCTTCCTCCCTTCTACATATTTAGGCAAATAAAAATGATTCTTTACAGACATAGCCCACATGTCAACTTCATATTTTCTGCAGATAACCCATTTTCCTTCAGCTTAAAACACA
>NW_010536986.1:42061-53353 GCF_000687285.1 Phaethon lepturus | reverse complement strand
TCATTTTTATTCAGGACTCCAACCATTTATATCAAGTGAAAAAGTTCTCAAGATACCTTACAGCTCTGTCTTTCCTTAGAATCCATATGGAAGGTCCCAAAGATTATCTTAAGAAAACACAACCAAGCCACAAAATAGGTGGTAAAAACTACCTTAATACAGAAAATGCAATTTTAAGTTTCCTACTTATTTATCTGATATCTCTACAGTTCTTTCAACTTCCTTTCCTCTCTTTTTCTTCACAGATTATACAACTGGCATGTGTCTTGCAATGAGACATCTCCTAATAACATAAAGTTGAGCTCCTCATTCAGACTTGGACTGAATTTATATAGGATGAGATTTGGATTCACAAATCTAGATGAGAACATCTTTGCTCCAGATGGATGCACAGGAAGTATCTGCCACTCGAGTGTCAGATTGTGTCCAAGCCTGCACCACTCTGTGGAAGGGAATAAACATGAACAAAGTTTTTCTTCTCTCCAGAGGTCTAAGCCACACTAATAGTCAACCTGTTGACTTTCATGAGTTTCTGATGAAGCCCCTGGTGGTAGTGATGCTTTACACTCTAGCCAAGGAGAATTAGGATCTACTGATAACTGTTCTCATGTTTTGTTGCAACTACTCTTACTTACCTTTGTACTGAGGCCAAGAGCAGTTTCATACCCTGCTCACCCTAGAGAGAATACAGAAAGGGATTTCAACAGTTACCTAAACTGCTTTTACAGTTATCTTGACTAAAGCAAATTAGTGTGTCAGGTTGTCTCCAGATTAATCTCCACCCAGTGTGTCCATCACAGTGCAAACATCTCCATGTTTATAACTGGAGAATTACTTTTTCAAGAAAATAAAATAAATCAGTCTCGGAACAAGAAAACGATTTTATCAAGATGACTGCACAGGTTCCAAATATACCTTTTGCTTTTTGTAGCAAGTGTATCCACACAAACACTTGCATGCATTCATGATGAAGGGGAAACAATAAATGGTAAACAGCTTCAGCAATCAGTGGTGGTTTGGGGTATCTAAATCAAAATACTGTCAGGTAGCCCTCCTTTTCTGAAAGGCAGTGGAAAAGATGCCTGAATGCTTTCTGCAAATGTGACTCCTAAAACACCTCTCAAATTGACCACATAAAAATTGAGGACCCGTTAAAGCAAAAAGACCTTTCTTGCTTTTCCTTATTTTTAATCTTAATTACAGGATTTCAGCTGTCGTCAGTGTACTTGCAAAACCAGATGTCAGATTTTTCTCCTCGTCATCAAAATCCACTTCCATATATATAAATGCTACACCTATGATTCACTGCAAACATTTTGACTTTGTGTTTCTGCACCATTCCCTTCCCAACATTTTTGTTTCTAGGTGGCTGTTGTTGTTTATCGGAGCTTTGTGTGTGTTACAAAGCAGAAACAATTACATGAGGGAGGCTAGGAGCATGTTAACTACAAAAAACAGTTGTCATAAACACTCTGCATCTTAATGCACAGCTTCAGTCTTTACGTAAGATTAATTAAAGAGCAGATGTTCTGTCATACTTTGCATTAGGTATGGTTATCTTTGAGATTCTAGCTCTTCCGTTTGCTGTGTTTTAATTTGCATTATTATGCATCTTAAGCCTGAGGCATGAGTAGTCAAGTGGTAAACATTAGATATACAGAACTATATTTTCAAAATGCACCTTCACCATTAGGAGGCTAATATAATTCTATTCTATTTTAAGCCATATTCTCTCCCCCTCCCTTTTTCATTTCCTTTTGACATGTTACATGGCAAGAAGACAGACCAATGGGAAAAGACAGACAGACAGATGTATTCTGTGTGAGTGCATGCAGTTGTACACATGAGCAATAATAACTCGAAGGGCTTTGTGTAAAGCAAGCCATATGTAGAACATTAATTGTACATATCAGCCAGTGCTGCTGAAATTCTTCACCTTACATATGGAAGAATCTTCTGCTGAATTCCCTGCATTTTTCTAGAGGTTTGCATACCAGCTACATGAAGACACTTCTGCTTTTGTTGTTTTGAATCTAAGTCTCCAAACTGAATTCTCATTTTCTAAATGCAACTGCTGGAAATTGATGTCTGAAAACTTTTCAAGCAGTGATCAAAGTCTGATGTGAATTAATTTGTCATCATAACAGAGCCCTGCTTACAAGTCATTTCAGGCTGGATTTCAGCAAAAGCAATAGATATCTAGGTTGACAATTTCATTTAAAAGGATAGAAAGCCTTACATTTTTCTTTCATTGGTATCTTGATTTAATGAACATACAAACACATCATCACCATATGTTCTAAATATCAGCTTCAGTGCTTGTTCTTAAGAAACATCTTGGAAAAATGCCAATGAGAGAAGCTTGGAAGAAGCTTGAAAAGGTTTTGAGACATATTGCTGCAACTTGGGAAAGCAAATCCACTGGTGACTAATTACTCAAGAATTTAATTTGAATAGCAATATCAATAAATTACCAATACATACATAACAGATATATAATGACAGAATTCATACTAAAGATAACAAAGCCAGTTGTGTTAGTGACTGGATTTCCAAATGCCTATGAAACGTTAATCTCTACAGCAGGTCATAAATATGTGATGAAAATGTCACACACTTCCTCATTATGAAACCCTTAGATAAGGTATTATCACAAACAAGGCTGCAAGCCACAGAGATGTGAGAGACCTGTTCTTGCTCCCAGAAAAACAATGAACTATCCCAATGAACTACCTCTGTCTCCATCTTCCACCTGTTTTCTGATCACACACACAAGTACCCACACACCGGCACGCAAGCACGTATGTGCACAGAGCCCTCCCTGTTTTCCCCACCCTTCACATTGCCAGGGCTTTGGTTTGGCTTTTTCCTGCCTGTGAATGGCCCTTATAGTATTTCTCATTGATTAGTATGGCACTTTTATTTGTGTGAAGTGACTCGTCAACCAAGGCCTCCACTACTGGCTTTTGCTAACAGAGTGCTTTTAAGCTCTAGCAGTTTTCTTTTTTTAGCCAGTTTTTCTTCCACAGCAGGAAACTCAGTGAGCCTGAAATAAGAAAAGTGCTGACAACGACGTCAGAACTTCAACCAAAACCCCTAGGACAAGGTAGTGAAATAGTCAAGTGAGATGTGGTTTCATTTCCAAAGTACTATTCCTATTCTTCAACTGAGATAATAATCATTGAGCAACCCTTCAGGTTCACCTACATTCTGTGTTTTCATGTTTCTTATTTGTTTTTCTCTCAATATGATGAGAGCCTGACTTTTCAGATAATGATGTGATGGAGGTGGTGGTAAAGGATTAGCAATGGATTTCAGTGAAGGGCTTTGTTCTGAACACTAAAATATATTTAGGTGCACTCTGCAGCCCAAGAGATTGACAGCATGATATGAAGCCTTATACCTCTATGTGGTCAATTCATAGCCATTCCACATTAATAAGTAATGAAAGCCACAACTCCTGCATGGCTGCTTGTCAGACAACATGAAATGGCTTGGGGTTTTTGCACATTAGCCTCTGGTGGACGGGTTTAGCAAAACAAATCAAGATAGCTGATGTAATCATTGACTGCTGTACCAGGGCAATCCTTGTCTAAACTGATGAGGCATCTCCGATTGTTCTTGCCCATGGATACTTGTTCTCACCATAATTTTGTGAAGGTAAGTACAAGCTTTGGGCAAGAAAAGTGAAAGACCATTCCAGTTTCCAATGTTCATTCCAACACTGAGCTCCCAGCCTAGGCTCACCAAAAACATACTTCTTTTTACTTTCGTTTACAAAAGCAACACAGCTTCCTTGATAGACCTCACAGTATTTATCAAATACATAGGACTCTGTCAGTGGCACCTGAGAATAAGAATTGGAGAATAAGATATTCTACCATTGGACTAAGTGTGGGAGCTTGTGATGCAGTCAGAGATCACAGGCACAAGAGAACTTGCCATGTTTCTGGAAGACATTTTAAGAAATTCCTTTCTCTTTCACCTTTCTTGATGAGGAAGGCTCACCAAGCTCACCCCTCCTTGCCATGCCCTGGAGATTAACTTTCCTGTCTAAGGAGAGCAGATGACAAGCATCTCTCTGGGGCTGGAGGAGCCTTTGAGTCTGCCCTGGAAGAGGACAGTCTCTCCAGAGGAGAATAGTCTTTGCTATTTTAGATTCCATTTTGAAAAGAACAGGTGAGAAAGAAGCCAGTCATCAGCAGATGTAAAACCAAAGACAGGCATAACAAGAATCACCAGCTGTTTCTGGAACAACTCTGAAAAAGAGAGGAAAGAGCACCTGGTTACCTTCAAGAGTCTGACTTTCAATTGGCTTATTAGGGGATTTCTTGTCCAAGTCATGTCCCAAGCACCCTTTTTTGCTGGTTTGATAACCACAACATGATATTCCCAGAAGGCCAGAGCTCAAGCTCTAGAACTCAAGTTTTAAGCAAGCTCAGCCTTTCAAACGTGAAAGCAAAGAGCATTACACTGCTTTGTGCAGTCTGAGTGCAAATTAAGCTCTCTGTCTAGACACCACATGTACTTTGTTCAGACTTGTGCTAGGATCCTTTAAGATCTCAAAAGCCAACGAGCCAGATTAGTACTTGCATGGGAGAACTACATGAAAGGCTGAGAGTACAAACAAATCAGCTGAAAATGAACTTAGTTCAGTCTTCCTTTCCTGGTTTAACAATGTGTTCTGCAGGTTCACTCTCAACAGCATTCTCTGGGTTTCTAAGAGAACTAGAAGAGCTATCTGAAATAAAATAAAAATAAAATAAAAGAGAGATCATACTGAAATCTAATCCAAAAGCAAATATCAGCCTTGCATTCAGACAGGTTTATCTGAAGGTACTTTTATAGCATGCCATAATCTCACTATTATTTAGAGTTTGCAAAGTGACAGTGCAGGCAATGAACTGACAACTGTTCATCCTTTCTAAGGGTACGTTTTATGGGGTAACAATAATATAGAGAGTGGTTGCATAGGTAAATGATGAAAGTGTTTCCCACTGTCTAAGTGTCACAGGAAAGATATTGGGAGCAGAGAATTGTTCATATTCTTTAGAATTTGGTCACAGCAAAGCTGTTTCAATTCAACATTGGAAGGAAAACATGCCTCTCTGTTACAGATTTGTCAAAGGAAAGGAGCATTCTAGCTTCCCTGATGCATTTGTGGGGGACTGAAACGGCTTATCTGCCATGGTTACATGTGGCCATAGACCTTCCAGCCAGCAGGGGTCAAAAAAACTAACTCCCTTTCTAACAGCACCACAGTCTAATTGTACTATGCATAAAACCCCAGTGCACATTAGGTAGGAATGTTGGCTGTTCACTAGTTCAGGTGCTTACCACACAAAGCAGTTCACTTCAAAAGTGGATGTCATCTCTTGGGTATCCATTGCCTATTGGCTTTGTATCATACACCTTTTTTCTCCTCACAATCAGCTTTCAAAGTAATAGCTGCATCAGCTGGCAGATAAATATAGATATGTGGAGTTTTTTAAGTCACAACCATCCTTTGTTCATCCTCCACCCCTCATGAAACATGTTTTTGAGAGATGGACTGAAAAAAGACAGGGAATGAGACAGTCACTGCAAAAAAAGCTTCTAATGAAAATGAGTAAAAGAGACAGAGGTTGGGAAAACAGTCATGCCACTGCTATTATATCTGGTTGGGGACGACATGCTTTCAGACAGGAAGGGTATACGTATATGGCAGTACATCACACACACAGATAGTTTTGAAGAAACCATCTCAGAAATTTAGAGAAATGTGGCCATGTTAATATGTGGTCACTTGAAGCAAATATGTTAATAGCTCCTTATATTCAGCAAATCAGCCAAGTGGTATACTTTCTAAAATTATTCCACTCTTCTGGAAGGAAAGGTAGTCTATCTATCACAACCCACCACTGTATTTGGCAGGAAGACATAGATGGATGACAGACCCAAACATTGGGAATTAAGCGTATAGTAGATCTGAAAATTATGTCAGATCCCTCAAGCCCCACTGTAACTCTTTCACCACTACATAATTCCACTTCTCAAACTATTTAAGCAGAGAGAAAAAATAAAATGTGCTCAGAAGTTTGATATAGGCCCTACGCACAGAAAGGCAGAAGGAAAACATTGCAATGACAGAGACAAACATAACTTTGTCTTCTTGAATTGTTAGCTGCCCTATTACATTTTCAAGACCTCTTGATTGAATTGGCAACCTATTATTATTCTCTGCAGCCATTAACATAAGCTTGAGCTGACTCATCTCCAATACTTCTCCAGTATCTATTATGTATGTGTAAGAAGCACTCTTAATATGTAGGCAAAGAAAGGGAAGCTGCATTATCTTTCTATTGGGGAGGTTTTATCCTTAGTGATTGCATTAACCTGCAAGAAACACCAGCAAACCCTCTAGCACACTTGTTCCACTACACAGCTCATCTCCTCAGCTCTCGCAGCCCATTGCAGCTCTCTCCTTGGAAGATCAAGGGACTGCTTATATCAGGTACAGCACACAAGCCATGGCAAAATCCCCAAGATGCGGCTATATCCCAAGACCCTGTCCTGAGAAAGGTATTGAAGAAATCATTCCTGACTTCAGCAGCAGACAGACTGATGCTGGAAGGCACTAGCATAGACAGCAGTGTCGTCAGTCCACGGTGAAAGTGACAATGAGGAGTCTCACATAACCGGTTGGATCTCAGAAATCCCTAGCATTTTGGAGATGTCAGAGGAGCCCGCGTGCCTGCAGTGCAGATACCTCACAAAGACAATTCAACCTGCCTACATCCTGAGGTCAATTTCTTCTCCAGGTGCCCTCAGGAGTGAACTTATACCAGACACATTCTTGTATCAGTGACATCCATTCTCAAACATTGTCTGTCCTGAGAGCAAGCTGGATCTGGACAGGGACAGTTTAGCATAATCACAAGAAGCTTTAGAGAAGGACTAAAGCTGTAGCTCAGAAGTAGCATGATAAATGCAGCATGCACCATTGTACCGTGCACCAAAGTTATCACACACTGAATGTAGCAGGCAGATCAAAATCAGCATGCACATGCAGAAGACCTCAGTGAATAGGAAGAGGAAGGATTGTGGCATACACCAACGGTAGATGTGCAGACTAAGCTGTACAGGCTACCTGGCTGGAAAGGTTTAGTGTTGTTGTTACGCACTGGGCCAAGCCTAAGGAAAGGAGGGTTTCAAGTCAATTACAATATACATATTACAGATATAAATTGTGTTGAATCTCCTTTCTCCTTGGCCCTGACTAAAAACACCAGGGAGAGAAAAGTTGTAGAAAGCATGGAAGAAACATGAGTGCAAGACCCAAGTCAACAGAACCTCATAAGCAATGACCCCATCAAGAAGGTCATGGGTGGATTCAGTAAGATAGGAGGTCTGACTCACAACCAGGCTTTGGGTTTATGAAGAACAGACTCAGAGACAAAAGCAGAGAGGCGGGAAACAGCAATAACATGTTTGGTACTCCAACAGAGGTGTAAGCAAAGAGGCAGCTACCCAGAATGTTGTGCAAACCCATTACTATTCAATCCCATTCAATTCTATGAATCATAGAAGAGTTTGACCAGGGGCATATTCTGTAAGATTTCTCCCAGCCATACACTTGGGAAGATTTTAACCACAGCAGTTTTGTGCTACTTCCAGGAGCCATGTTTTGCCTCAGTGGATTCTCACAGTTTTCTAAATACTATGATCAGAAATCTCTAATTCATTGAGTTTTCTCCAACTTTGTTTGAGATCCAAAGCCAACTGGGAGCTGAGGACTCTCTGAATTTAATAGAAATGCTCCATTATTGCAGTTTCCACCTGAAAGGGCTATAACATTTTAGGGAAAAAGGTAGCTATTCTTTTACAAAAAGGAAATCAAGGCAGAAAGTGATGATGTGATATGCCTCAGGTAACATAGCAGCAAATAGGTAGTCAGAAAGAGAATTCAAATCTCCCCATAAATAGTTCCCATGTTCTGTCTGCTTACTGTTGCACAGTGTTTCGGAGAACAAACACATGAATACAAAAAAAGTCCATTAGCAATGCTATTTTGTAACCTACATTTAAGCAAGAGTAAGTGACAGAGTAATTTTATTAAATTCCAAAGGTATTAAAACCACAAGACAGGAGAGACTTCTCACAACCTTGCCATTTTGGGTCAGCATGAAGGGTTTAGAGTAGCACATGCAATGTTCCTCACAATGATGGTCCTCACATGGATGACCTTTGGGTAAGTGCAGGACCGGTCACAGATGCTAGTGCATGGCTACAGCATTAGCTGAAGCCTGACCTGTGACTTCACCAGGGAGGAGGTCACACTCCTGGCTCAGCTGTCGGTTTCTCTGAGGGAACCACCTTGTCTCCTTTGTCAGCATGTTGCCATCTGGGACACTTCTGAGGAAATGTGGAAGTTCAGAGGGCTGCTATTCCTTACTTCAGTTTGATTCTCCTAGTCTTAATGGTACTTTATTTGTTACCTTTGTTCCTGACCCTAGTAATCACATATTTCCTTCATCTATGGGCAAAACAGCAGTAGAGCACTCCAGAAGATAATACAGCTAATCATATCAACTGTTAGGTGATCCTGAAATAATACCCTTTACCAACAGAAGATAAGCAAGTGAATGCACATATAAACATGATGCAACATTTGGGCCACAGATCAGGAATTATATGTTTCAATATAAATGAAAATATGACTTCCAGAATGTCTTTAAAGATAAATATTCCATTCTGTGGAAAACCTTAGGAGAACAGCTTGTGTTCAAAGGGTGGACAGAGCTGTGTGAATTTGGGATGTAAAGGTATGTGGGATCTCTGAGACTAAGTCTCCACTCCTGTGTCTCCCTTGCCATCACCTGAATGTGAAACACAGTTGCTGATTCACCCAGTTACCACCCACCACACGGGCATGTGGAGATACACAACTTGCCTTTCCTGCTTCAGTGACTTTGTGCTCAAATCTCAAGAGCATTACAAATACAGATTTGGCCATTAAATAATGAGGAGTATGAAGGAATAATGACGTTTTCTAGACTTATCTAAGTCATGTTGTGGGCACACACAATTCCTGACATAGCTCAGATGAGCTTAATTTCCCCAGGACATTTTTCTCTATGTAAAAGAGATAAAAAAAATCTCACTGCTGGGCACTAGCCAGAAGCACGCCACCTGAGTTCATATGCAAAGGAAGGGTTACATATTTAATCCCTATGCAACTGTAAAACTGATTTACAGGCCATTGTATTTAAATGATCATACAGTTTTTAAATGTATGGATGCCTCATGGTGCTTACCTGTTGACCATCATTAGCTACATAAACATCCTCTCACTTTTAAACATAAAGTCTTTCAATTTTACAGATTATCATTTACTGGTTAAGTGTCTTGGCCTAGTGGGGGTACTCTTTTCTCACATATGCTGTGATATAATACAGAAATGTGGATTAGACAAAGAAAGGACCTTTTAAAATTGGGTGGGAGTGTTAATCTTCTCGAGGGTAGGGTTCCACAGATCCACAGAGGGATCTCGACAGGCTGGATTGATGGGCAGAGGTCAGTTGTATGAGGTTTAACAAGGCCAAGTGCAGGGTCCTGCACTTGGGTCAACAACAACCCCATGCAACGCTACAGGCTTGGGGAGGAGTGGCTGGAGAGCTGCCTGGCAGAAAAGGAACTGGGGGTGATGGTCAACAGCCAGCTGAACATGAGCCAGCAGTGTGCCCAGGTGGCCAAGAAGGCCAACAGCATCCTGGCCTGTATCAGAAATAGTGTGGCCAGCAGGAGAAGGGAAGTGATCGTGCCCCTGTACTCGGCACTGGTGAGGCCGCACCTTGAATACTGTGTTCAGTTTTGGGCCCCTCACTACAAGAAAGACGTTGAGGTGCTGGAGCGTGTCCAAAGAAGGGCAACGAAGCTGGTGAGAGGTCTGCAGCACAAGTCTCATGAGGATTGTCTGAGAGAACCGGGGTTGTTTAGTCTGGAGAAGAGGAGGCTCAGGGGAGACCTTATCGTGCTCTACAACCACCTGAAAGAAGGTTGTGGCGATGTGGGTGTTGGTCTCTTCTCCTAAGTAACTAGTGATAGAACAAGAGGAAATGGCTTCAAGTTACACTAGGGGAAGTTTAGACTGGATATTAGGAAAAGTTTCTTTACTGAGAGAGTGGTCAAACATTGGAACAGGCTGGCCCAGGGGATGGGGGAGTGGATGGTGGAGTCACCACCACTGGAAGTATTCAAAAAACGTGTGGATGTGGCATTTTGGGACATGGTTTAGTGGGCATGGTGGTGTTGGGTTGATGGTTGGACTTGATGATCTTAAAGGTCTTTTCCAACCTTAATGACTATGTGATTCTGTACATTTAAAACATGTATCTTTTTCTCCATTGATCCTATTATGCATCTTCATAGTAGAAGATCATTCAATAACTGAAAGAAGGAACTAAAGCAAAGTGTCATGCACAACAAATGCCTATCTGGCAGGAGATACCACTAGGTTATATACAAGGGAGTTTGAGCAGTCAGGAATAAGTAGTGTTTTCTTAACAAGAAAACGCGCACCATGCAGTAGAAGCAGTTCCTTCAGCATCCCCATCTGAGCTGTAGAGAAATATTCTCCATAGCAGCCAGTCATGATGGATGGGAGAGTCAGTCAATTTTTAACTACTGTAGCAATACTGCAGTTATCTTGATTTACACCAGCTGAGGATCTGAACACAGCGATCTCCAATGATCTGCCAAAAGCTCAAACTTCTTTTGTTCTTCCTTCAAAACATTTTTGTGGAAAAGAACGGCAGTTTCCAGGCATTTTGCCATAGTAATGGCAAGGGTCCACCAGGGAAAATTTCAGGATGTTGTCCTATGAGTACAATCACCAATCACAATTTTTTCCTTTTTTTTTTTTCCCCTTCTTTAACTGTTGTTTTTTGCATGCAGGAATGGCCACAGTAAGCCCAGCATCAGTTTTGGGAACACTCACAAACATGTCAATCTTTGCATATGATTACTCATGGAGTAGGAATGTATTATATAACTCCTGTCTTTGTCTGAAATCTCTCAGTCCTCTGATTATTTAGTGAAGTGTCTCAGATGTTCTTTCTCTTCTCCATTTGCTTTTTCTCTCACCCTTGGACTTCTCTAGTGCAGCTCTTAGCTTTCCATAGGGAGAAGAATAGACAGATACTCTTTTGGAAGCCATCAGTGTCTATTCCTATAAGAGATGGAGAGGTTGCTCTTGAGAAAAGAGAACTGATAGTCGTTGGTTGCAAGCTGATTACCTTTTTCTGCAGCACT
>NW_010536986.1:41738-42030 GCF_000687285.1 Phaethon lepturus | reverse complement strand
GCAGGAAACAAATACAGGCAGAATCAGAACAAAATCTGCTCCTGAATGAGAAGTCTTAGATCAGCACTGATTTGTGAGCTGCAGTGGCCTCAGGAAGACAAATTCTGTCCCCAAAAGCACAACCAGCCATACCACAGCTCTATTCTCAAGCATGGATTTCAACACATACATACAGAGAGTTGTTCTTGTGCTATTCTTAACGTTACTGTAAATTAGCATATGATAATGCTATTTCTCTTATTAGACACTCGGTATGTTTTGCCCTGTAGCTGCGATTAGGGAACGAAAAGGA
>NW_010536986.1:37651-41720 GCF_000687285.1 Phaethon lepturus | reverse complement strand
AAAAGGAGGATAAGCTTAAAACCTGTTTTTCTCCCCAACTAGGTTAACACAAACACAGCACAAGTAGTGCTTAAAAACAAGTCATTTTAGAGCAGGCATAATATTCCATGCCTGTTATTAAAATACTCGAGCTCATGCTGAACAGATTAATAAGGCTGAACCGGCAAGAAAGAAATCTCATAATGCACTTCTTTGCAGGGATTCCACATCCACGTCGCATTCTTCATCAAGGCAGGTGAAGAAATTACTTGACTATGATGCCTTTGTAAAAGCCCAGATCCAGTTCTGAATGGTGCGTGTTTAACACACACTCACTTGTTTCACGCACTCCAGACATACATATTTGCATAAATGGAGGACAACCATTGCAACAATATGTAGTCACTTACTACATATTTATATAAATACCATCTTCTCTCCAAACTAATGTCCTATTTGTTACTATAAATGCAGTGCAGACCACCGGTGACTGACAGTCATTATCTTCTGGGGCTGCTGGGTGGCAAAAGCACCAATTCAGCTGATGTGAGACTAAGGGGAATATTCAACCCGCAGAGGCCCGGAACCCAGCATTCCTAAAAAGTCATCTATGTACTTCAGATATTACCACCACAATTGGAGCCCACATTTTTGGCTTTGGCAAGCCCTTTCTTTGTTTTTTCTGTATCCAAGTCTTACTACTGCTGTCATGCTAGCAACTTGCATGATCACCCAAGACAGCACAAATAAACATAACTTAATATCTCCCCAGGAGATTATTACAGAACTATTATGCTTGAAATTAGGCACAATGATACATTTTGCATCAGCAGCATACAATCAGAAGCAAAGACTTATCAGCAAAGCCAATTTCAGATGAAGCATACTAGTACTGAGCTGGAAAAGGCCTTCTTATCAGCAATCATTTTGTGTGGGTAGTGAGATATTTCAGCCAGCCAGCCATATATCACGAACATCAGTTACCACACACACACGCAAACAGACGCACACATGCACACACACAAACACTGAAATGATTTGCTAATTGATAAAATCTGGATAGTTCATAACCAAGTGATTTTAGTGGCTGCCAAAAGAAAAATCTTGCCATGGCAAGATATTTCAGCAGCAAAACAGAGCATGAATAGAAAAAAGGTAGTTTTATGAGAAAAAAGCTCATAAATAGGTAGTTTCAAAAGTCCTTGCTCCGGATGAAATCTGCACCTCTACCTTAAGACTGCTGTTGGAAAAGCTGCACATCAAGCTTGAGCGAAGCACAGAAGACAGGGAGACAGATCTCTACATGACTTACTCTTAATATTCTTTGAACCTTCCCTTCCTGGTACCTTGCAACACACACAAAGGTGACTCTGTCAGGCTCTTGTTATACAGCATATATGTGTCTTGGAGTCCTACCAGATTTCCATGTTGGCTGTAGCTATAGTCTGAAGGTTCATTCAAAGACTGGAGTATATTTTGTTGGCAACTTGGATGGCAGTCTCTCTCCTGGCTCAGGGAGACCTTGTCTGATTTGGATTTTGTCATCAGATAAGTTGTTTTTACATCAGAGACAACAGCAGGGTGGAAGGCATCTTTGTTCAGTTCTGTAGGAGGGCTGGGGGAGGAAGAGGAGTGCTCACCAATGAGCTCACTGATGCTACCAAACTGCACATGCTGTGTTAGTGACGACAGCACATGGAACAGCACATCTGCATGGAGAGTTTACAGCCGAGGGAAGATAGCAGCTCTACTGCCAAGAGCACCAGCTTCAAGTTGCTAGGTACACCCTTGATTAACACTAGTGTTTCAGTCTGCAAATCAAGCATTGCAACATAGAACAGCCAGCACAGATACCTCCGCAACCTACATGGGGCAATTTGTAATCTGCAGAAGAGGTTATACTGTGGGGCTGACACAGGTTTCCTTCCTAGCTACATGTATCTAGATGTCCAGTGTTCCCAGATCTGTTTGCCCCACTACATCTGTTTCTCTCCCCAGTGATACAGACCAAGTATCTCTTGACTTCTTAATGTAGGAGAACACTGCACCTTGTTCTCAAGGACATTTTTCTGCTTGGTTTCCATGCAGGCAAACAACTCACTCCATTTTAGTTCTCTCCTTTAATGCTAGGTTGGCCTGACATTTTTATTTTTCTGAAAAGCATTTTTAAAAAAACCTAAATAAATCAGTTTATAGGAAAAACTCTCTTACACTTGTCAGATTGACACATCATGCTCCACATTGTGACATGTCCCACCCAGTTCCATCAGTCCACTTTACATCACCATTGTCATGTAATGGGATGTGACTGATAAGAATAGATAAGAGGTCAGGAAATTTCCAAATTCAAGAGGGTTTTTTTTCCCTTAACATAAAAATCCCAACAACATACAACGCCTCTAATGAAACAAAAAAAAGGAAAACTCAGAAAATACTAGCTCAATCTACATAAATATAATTGGAAAAAGAAAAGAGAAAAAATAAAAAAGAAAAAAGAAGGAAAAAAAAAGAAGAAAAAAGAAAAAAGAAAAAAGAAAAAAGAAAAAAGAAAAAAGGATAATGGAAAAAGGAAAAAGAACAAAGAACAAAGAAAAAACAAAAGTCTTCATATTTTGGGTGGTGATCCATCTTTGCTCCATCTTTGTGAAAACAATTACAGAACCCAGTACAAAATGAGCCATGCCTCACACAACCTCCTTGTCTCACTTGGTACATGTATCAGAAGCAGAGCACTTTGGCATAGCACTAGATATTCCACAAGCTCATCTTGTTTGCTAGTTTAATCCTCATCAATACTGCTATCCTCCACGCTCCACCTCATCCTCTGAAAAGAAATGCAAATGAATGAGATTTATAGCCTGGGATGTTTTCAAGTTTTCAAACAAGGTGGGGCTTCCACTGCCCGCCACGCTCAATGAGGAGCCTTTGGTTGCAAATTCCTTTGACTGAGAAACTGTGTGTGCATGTCAGTAACACTGCCCAAGAGGACCAGCATCCTCCACCCCCTCCTTCTCTGGTTTAGAAGCACATTTCAAAGCCTCCTTGGATTGCTTGGCCCCTTGCTGTGCAAACAAGCGATTCAGGACCCATCTGTAATCATAGCAGACTCTTCTGCATACATTAACTTCAGCCTAGACTTGAAAACAGTGGATATGTCCAAGGCACTGATCACCTTAAGCTCATTCACTCCTGCCTGGACAGCAGTCCAGCACCTGCTCAAGTCCAGCATCTGCTCAAATCCAGCCCTGCTCAAAACCTCTGGGAGTCTTCCCTTTTAGCTGGATTTCTAAGGACCAACAACACCTGGTCTTGCAGTCAGCAGCAATCAGCCTGATTGATTGCAAATAAACACCTCCACCCCCACATCCCCCAGCATGAAACACCGAGATGATTTTGTAAGGAGACGTCTTTCATGAAACTAAAACGAGAGTTTCAGTGGATTCCCTCCACTCCTGGCTATTTTGGAGCTTCTTACCTTTCTTTCTACAAGAACCTAGGCACTGGCAAGGGCAGTCAGTCAGTAACAGGACACTGCTTGGCTAGACGGGAATGAGACAGATCTTCAGGCAGAAAGTGGCCGGAAGCAAAGCTCAGGGTTGTGGTGGTTGGTTCACAGACCGTGGACTACACTCAGCCTTTTTCCATGTGAAAACTAGCACAGCTGTTGTGGCTGAGAAGCCTGAAATGACTTGGTAATGCAACACACACCCAGCAGAACTGTTTAAGGGCAGCAATACAAATCTGTCCATCATAGCCATGATGACTAACTGTCATTGCACGAAGTAAATTTCACAGTTTCCATCCTCTTGTAATGGTCAGCTGTCCACATCACAGAAATAACCTTTGCTAATTGGCACTTATCTCAGCAGACAGCCCAATGATTAGAAAGACATGGAGAATGAACTCCAAGCTTGAGGTGATACTTCTAGGTCAGAGATGAGCAAAAATTGGCAAGGCAAGAGAAACAGACACTTCCTCTACCTGCACTGTTGATGAAAGAGGACTTTATATTCCAAGACTGTCAGTCTGGTTTTTTTCCCCCCCAGCAGCACGAGTTTCCCTAATAAATAGAAATTAAATTTGTTCACAT
>NW_010536986.1:7622-37620 GCF_000687285.1 Phaethon lepturus | reverse complement strand
AGGAGCTTGGCTCTATTTTAATGGTCTCTTTATAAAGGAGCAGGAGGAAAAATGGATCGTCTCCGTGTTACCGTGTTAACAAGCTTCCATTGCTGATAATGGACACCCCAATACACTGCGGAGAACAAAGCGCATCACGTCCGCACATGCTGGGCAGGGAGAGGCCTGGCAAACTGAAACCTTCCACTTATTTTGCATCCTCTCCTAACTATTTCTACCTGTATTTCCAAGAAACTTTTTCAATGTCAGGAGGCAAAAATGACGACTTGGGAGAGATAAGGAGCAGCATCAGGCACAAATAAAAGGCATTGTGACGAACAAAGGAGTTGCTGAATTCTTAGAGAAAAGCAAACACAAGTTTCCCGGTTCAGGAAGAAAAATGAGTCTATAGGGGGTGGGAAGAATCTTAATATCTGCTTGCCTCAAACCAAATTAAACCTTGAAGAAATCACGAAGAAGAACTTCTTAAGAAATGGTATGCAGAAACCAGAAATGGGAAAGGGAGGATGGCAGCAGGTAATAAACGGCAATGCACCTCAGATGCAAGCAGTTGTCCGACCGTGCCGTTTCCGCTGCAAGGTACGCATCCTTAACTTTTGACAGAGGGAAATACAAAGCAGCAATATCACCTCTGAATCCTTTCTTTACTTCTGCAGCAAAACCCACCGAGCACAGCTGTGACTTTACAGGAGTCATAATCATAACATAAACAGAGGAAGAAAATGGGGAAGTTCTGATCAGTGGAGGACAAATTGATCAGCCCCCGAACAAACAAATGATAAAGAAACCTTAAATAAATATGCCATTGCAGAGGATCCTCATTAATTGGCAGTGACAGAGAGAACAGGTATCGGTGAGAGGAGCTTTGGAAATTAGCAGTAATCAGCTGAAACCACATGTATGCCACATCAATACCAAGAGGAAGGGACCGATTTGCATCAGATTTAGCGTCCAACAAATATGGCCACCATTGGCCAGTACTAGTGGGCAATCTCAGATCCTCCATCATTTGGCACCTTTGACTGGAGGGCTGATGGCTGCATTGTAAACTGATTTTGGTTATTAAAAATACAGGCTGAGTTATTACAGATATGTGTTGAGCATTGGAATGAAAGTGTTGAGGTATGTAAATTGATTAAGCATTTGTAACATAAATACAGGAGTGGGACCAAAATACATCCCAATTCTGGATAAAATAGTAATACCCTCTAATGCAGACCTGAAGTGTATATTTATAATGTCCACAAAACAATATCTACTCCAATTCTCCCCTTCCCCCAGGCTTCCAGGAGCAGTGTTTGTCTTGCAGAGGTCTATTCTGTAGTCATTAGCAGAGCTTTACATCAGAAGACTGATCAGCAATACTATTGTGTCTATACAAATATTATTTAAAGCGAATTGACACTGTTAGATTCTTCAACAAATAAAAAAATCTATATTAAAACAGGCAATCTAAGCGTAACCAATTTGTATGTGGAAAATTTCTATACTGTTTACAAAGTGACAAATCAGATCTCAGATTCTCTCTTATGGCTGCAGCGTATTAAAAGCTACTTAAGAAAAGTTTTTTTCCCTAGAACTAACCCAAAAAGTAAATTTCTTTTCACTTATATCAACATTTCCTTTTAAAGTTTTCTTTCAAAAATCCATGAAAACTGAAAATTTAACTTTCCAGTAGCTGAAGGAAAAAATGTTTCTCAGCTTCTGAGAAACTAAATAGTGAAATGTTGACATTTAAAAAAAAAAATCAGTCTGATTGAAATGCCATTCTGTGTCAAAAGAAGAAGTTTCAATAAAAACATTTTGATCAACACAAATTATGTTCTGCTTAATCTGTACTTGCTTGATTGTGCCATCTGCTTTATTGGGGTGACTCTTGGAGAACAAATTTAGCCAAACAAACAAAAATGACTGCTACTTATTCAGGAGAAAATTTGAGTAAGCTTCAGAGAAACCTACTTAGCCATCGCCAAACAGCAGAGTAATGCTTTGAGGTATGAAATTATACCCATTGCAACAGAGTAGGAAGAGAAGGTTTGTCCCTGGGACAGGTGCGAAGGAGATGGACCTCAATCTTTTTATCTTTAGAAGACAAATACTGCTCGGTTTGCAAGCCAGTAAGTTCTATGGCACGAGAGGAGGGGGCAGGAAGGGAAGGGAAGAAGGAAAGAAAATGCTGAAAAGCCAAAGATGAGGGGAAAATTCACTTTCCTCACCAGTCGCTGTCTGCAGTTCAAGAAAAAGCAGCAGAAATAGCAAATGTGTACTGCTCCCCAACCCTAAGTTTTCAGGTCCTCATGTTTCATCTCTTCCACGTTACTTCGCTGCTACATCCTCCGCTCACCCTCTCCTCTCAGAAAGATTCACGGGGCAGAGGCAACTTGCTCTAACCAGCGTGGAGAGCAAAGGAGCTGCCTTTGATTGATTTGGTATGTTTTCTTCCTAAATTATTATTCGGTTCATCATGCCACAAAGATGCCCCAGTTAGAAGAATGTGCCTGAAAAGATCAATGACCAGCGAGGACATTATGGTTAGTGCTCCACAATACAGCCATTCAAAGCTTCTCAGTGACAGCAGAGAGCAAGCCTGGATTTTCTGATCTGAACACTCAAACTTTCCTATGTTCAAGTACAAGGAGAGTCTTCACTGCCTGCAAGCTTTGAAGAGTTGGGAACACGGGGAGGAAGAGTTCTGTCTAAAAATTTCTTCCACTCATAACTTAGAATGATCTTCTGTGCTGGTGAGGTAGGGGCCAGAACCTGCAGGAGAGACGAAAGGAGGTCTGTGCCAAATGCAATACCAGAAGAAAACTGCAAGTCTGTCCCAGATCTGTCCCAGAAATATATTTTAAAACTCTGTTTGTTCATTTTGGGGATAATTCCTGGGCATCACAGTGAAGACGCAAGTTATTTGATGTTCTGGTCATTTCCAAAGAAATCCCAGAAGTATTCTCTGCTTCCCTCCACCCTCCATGTCCATTCAGACTTTGTGCAGTGGATTAACATTATAGACCCACATCCTATACCAAATTTGACAGAAGACTTCCCACCTCCTCCTAACCTTCCTCATTCCTTGAAGGATTTTATTGATAAGAAAGCAAATTACACTATCATTTCAAAATAATCACCATGTTTCCACAGGTAATTTGAATGCTATTGTGTTTGTTGGTAAGACAGCATTTTCATTGCACACAACAGTAAACATGGGCAGCGGCTATTTAAGTTACCTCTCTCTGAAAAGATATTTAAGAGATCAGCCTGGTTATACCACACAACCAAACATATTTCTCCAGAGCCACCACATTATTAGTGATTTCTTATATTAGGAGAGACTGTAAGCTGTGAGAATAAAGTGTTTTTCTGTTTACTGTGAGATTTTTATAAAAACAAACAAGCAAGCCACCAAGCTGGCTGAGTTTGTCAAGTTACTGGAGACCAGTTAGCTGAATGAGAGTCACTGGAAACAGTTGAGTAAATATTTAAGAAGATCAAATGGAGGAACATTTGGTACGGCACAGCTTGCTGAAAGATTGCAAAGATACCAGCATGTTTCAGGAGAGGCAGGTCATGCCTCAGAAAATTGCTGGAATTCTTTGAATGCGCTGTATTGCCACCAGGACAGACAAGGGAAATAGAGTGGACTTCGTTTTTCAAAGTATTTGACAAAGTTCCTTGCTTGAGGTTAATGACCTAAGGAGCCAAGGCACAGAACAGAAGAAAACTTGCTGGAGTGAAAATTGACTTGAGGGCAAAAACCACAAGGAAACTGTAAATATAATTTGTGAGGTGGGAAGAAAGTTGCTAGTGTGTTAGCAGGTGAAAAAATGTAGGGACCTCGCTGGGTAATTTTTGTTATAAAAGACTTCAATTTTTTCATTTCTTTTTTTCTTCATTCTCTTAGTCTAAGTGATTATTTAAAAGGTACTGGATTCATAGCCCGAAGTCCACAGAACTGTTCTTTTAATCCACTGGGCAAGTGGTACCTACGTAACTGCAAAATGAGATCCCTCCCACACTCTGATCTGGCGTGGGTAGGAGGGCTGAGCAGGCTCTCTGATTCCCCTTGCTCACGCTGCCCTTTCCTCCCTGCTCCATACACCGCCTGTGGTGGTGGTACCAAACCCTGGTGAGCGCAGACCCTGGAAGGACTGGCACAGCTGCCCTGCTTGATCATGTCCTCCAAGAAACGCCTGTGATACTCACACTGCAGTACCTGAGATCCGAAGTTCAAGGTCTTTCATGCTATGTCCCAAGACAGAAAAGGTGGCCATTTAGGCAAACTTGCTCCCTGATGATAGGCTTTTTCACTTAAAATTTTCCCCCAAAATGATTTTTTTAAAAGTTTATGGTTAAAAATAGGGAGTTGTTCCCAAATTCTTCATACCTCAAATCAAAAAATAGTAGACAATAATGTTTCCACCACTCTCAGTGTGAGCAAACAAGGAGTTCACAGATGCTCTTCGTCAGAAGAAATGTTGAAGGTAGAAAATTAGAAGAAGCAAAAGGAAAAAAAAGACCAGAGAAAAATTTCAGTAAAGCTGTACGGAGATGCACTGAATATATTAGAGTGCCCGTTTCTAAATAGCTTATAAGTGATGAATTAGACATTTTAATGACTTTAAATAGAAGATGTCTGGAAAGTCAGTTGTCAAAGAAAGCTACTGGGCCCAATTGTGTTCTTATAAATGTAATTTCCAACACCACTTGCTGATAGAATAATGGTACCATTTATAATAGATTGTTATTTGGGTCTGTAACATCATGTATTAATGTTTTATTAACCATCTGTAATGATGTATAAATGGACCAGGAATACAGTGGGTGCTTCTTATGCATGAATTTAATAAAGTTGCATGCCTATACTCGGTTCCCCTTTCTGTCACTTCTCAACATCCTATGCTTTGAAACCTGTGTCCTGACTCAGTGGCAAAACCAGGGATGTGGAGAATGTGGAATGAGGTCTTTGGTGCAGAAAGACATCTGTTCCTTCCAGCTGACCATGTAGATAATACATGGAAGGATTTAAAGCACCTGCAGTACCTGCACCAGTAATTTGTAAGTGCACCTGAGTCCAGGTACACAGCATATAAACAGAATAATGTCTTGAAGCAAAGAATAAAAAGCATCAATATTTGCTGAAAAGGCAACGCTAAGCTTTATAGTGTGGGAGAGAGATTTGGGAGCACTTGAAGAAAAATCCCTTGAGCCCTCAGCCCTGTATACAGCACTGTATAGCTGCAGTGAACAAAGCAAATGTGATTCTGCGTTATAGTGCAGGAGCACGATATAAATCAAGGAAGGTGGTAGTAGTGTAAATGTTATATTTCTAATGGAAATGCTGATACAAGCCCTAACTTACCGAGGTGCTGGCAGGAGCTGCCATAATATGGAGAGATATCATTTAAGCAGTGTTTGCAGAACTGATCATTGTATCTCACAAGGAACACCCTGTGCTTGCTCTTGAAGATGCAAACCGCTGGCTATGAATCAGCCAGAATGACTAAATACATACTGCACAAGCCTAACCTGGAGAGAAAAAAATCTTTATTCTGATACTCTGTTTGTTCTTTACATTTCAAAAGCTGAAGGAAGCAATCAAATCCATAGTACTTTCTTCTTCTTTCGTAAGTTATATTAAAAAACTCAATTGGTTCAGAATTTATTGATCTGAATTGACAGTGAAGTTCACAAGTTCATATAAAAAAGCTATCTCATTACAAGCCCATTTAAAGAATCTGTAATTCAGAAGTCACAAAAAAAGTTTCTATAGAATATTAAAAAAAAATGAATAAGAGGGAATAACTTTTGAGAATAGACAGTACAAATCATTTTGCTTTGGTATCATGTGTGATGTGTCAGATGCAGACAGAAATTCTTGTTTTAATTTTTTAGGAAATGTTGCACACTTTGTAGCTTGACAAAACCAATACACTTACAGAAACTATTGAACAGAGATGGCAGGTCGGAACAGAGTCTCCTCATGCTGCTGGATCTAAGTTGTGAATGAGGTAGTATTAAATTTGATTGAAGTGAAAGTGTTAACAGTGACTAAAACCAAACTTTACAATCAAAAAGAACAACATATTTATTCTGAAATTTGGCATTTGCTGTTTCCTTTTGAAAGAGGTAAGGGTTTTCACATAAAACCTCTGTGCTAAGATGGGAAATCAAGTCACTAACATTAAAAATCAGAGTGCTCAGAAAGAATGTAGAAGCCTGAAAGTAAAATTTCAGCACCCAGACATATTCTCAAGTGCATAGGACACCTAATTTTACAGGAGTCAAACAATTGGAGGGCTTCAGAAACACTCTAAAGTGCCTACCACCTATATGAAAATAAGTCTAGCCTGAAGATCACACAGCACATTGAAAGAAGAGCAGAGAATGTAGCTCAGCAGCTCTGAGTTCCCTCTGCTAATCACAATAGGGCACTCTTGCCAACAGATAATAGGCCAAGAAGATCTAAAAGTTACTGTGGATAGAAAAGCATTAAAACAAAATGGCGCTTTATGTGAGGGACACATTCTAAGGCTTGTGTGTTCCGCATGTGACTGACGGGAAGAGAAAAGGGCTGCACCAGGCAGTGTCCATGACATGTAGTTTTCCGGGGCCCATGCTGCTAATTTGACCCAGAGGAGGGTTAGAGAAACTAATCACCACCTTGATTAGCCACTTCAGCAGCTGCTGGCTTTCTGCAGACCGTCATAAAAGTTAGGGTATGGGGGTGCAAGGGATGCCCCAGCCAAAACCCCAGCACTGCAACTGCCCCAGGCTGGTCATGGCACCCATGCTTCTTGGCTGTGCATCCCACTGAATGCCCACACAGGAACATCTCAAGTCCCCAGGCAGCTTTGTCTAATACAAGATAACCAGAAAAGTACAGCAATAAAGGGCAGCAGTCAGGACTAACGCAGCAGAGTAAATAGAGAAGCAGAGTTTCTCATAAAAACAAGGAGATTTTGACAAGATGTTCCTATGAAATCATTAAAAAAGCAATTAGAGAACCAGGTGCAAAAGAGTGTCTGATAAACTCAGAAGATTGCTCCCATTCATATGCTTTTTCCTTTCCTCCTTCACCAAAGTCAAGGGTAAAATCCATCCATGCCTCTTGACCTGAACACCAGCTGCCCTACCTGTTTCAAAAGAAGGTGATGTATGCATCCCACTTCAGGCTGTGAGGTGGCTAGTTCAGGTAGTGATGAGTTTCTCTAGACATTCAAAAAAATTGAATTACACAACATGGGCTTCAGAAAGTTCCATGCCATGAATATGTGGAGTCTTTTTCTCTCCCCAGTGGCCCTTAAATCTTCTACGAAATGCATGAACTCTTGAAAGAGAGGATTGAAACAACAGAATTTTCTATTAAGGAAAAATTAAGGAAGTGCAAAGAAGACCTCTACTATGGATGAAATACAAAGTCAGAAGACAACCTCCTAGCACTGAATTTCTCTCTGGTTTTGCCTTTGATTGTCAACACCTGAGTTTTCAATGTGTGAATTTAGGAAAAGACTTTGGAATTTGCTACCCACAGAATCACAGAATCACAGAATCACAGAACCACCTTCCCTTTTTTGACAACCAGGTATGATCAGGTTTCTTTCCAAAAAATCTGTAGAAAGCCCAGATCACAACATGGGAAGTAAAAGGACACATAAGAATTTGTAGTCTGACCTAATATCTAAAAGTTTACCAGAAGCACTGGGATATCTCCAAGTGAGACAGAAGGTTCACCTCATCTTCTAATGAAGCATTTAAGCTTGCATAGCTTAATAGCCACCTGACTTACACTCATGTCTTAAGTTATAGATCTGCTTGCGCACGTTACCAGAGCAAGGCCCAAAGCATTATCACAAGACAATTCAATGTGCTGAAGATATAGAAGAACACAGGTATCACAGCTCATTTTCCATTAAAATTGATTGATGTCTGTTCTTTTGCACTGAGGGCATTTATGACACCAGTGACTCACAAGAAACAAGGGCTATGGAGGTGATCATGCTCATAAAACAGTAAAGCCACTATTAACAAACAAGAATGGTGATAAATATTGTGCATAAGCAGCATCTGTTTTATATTGGGGGAATTAAGAAAGAACATCAGAGATATACATCTTGGAGTCACTTGAGCTGTAACACAACCTCACGGTAACTGGAAATGTAGACTTCCCTCCGGTATTTTCTGAGTTAGTTTGATCTTCACAAAGAATGCTAGCTGTTGGTACAGCGTATTGCAGCTCAGCTTTTTGCATAAAAATTCATGAGACAGTATCTATTTCAACTGTGTTATACAGCAGTAAATAGGAGGGGAAAAAAGGTTTATCCCTACAACCGATATAGGGTTCATTTTGAGTGATGATTGCGAACCAGCAGTGGAAATTACAGATGCTACTTCATTCACTGTTATTTTGCAGCATCTCCAGTAATCTTCAGTGATCATTTCTAACAGCATGTCTGATGACTTTCAAAACATAACTGGAAAGGATACTTCTGTGGAGAGTATCCTTTGAGTAGGATACTCAAAGGAGAAATCAATCTTTGCTGCTCAGGGAGTCAACTTCAAACCACTGTCAGCAGACAGTCAGAAACTCCAACACACAGAAATAGGGTTGGGGGTGCTCCAGACCATTTCACCCCATTTTATCCAGTGCAATGTAGCACATCAAGACAGCTCATTCAGACCCTTTTCTTCTATTGAAAGGTAAATGTAAAAGTGAACAAAGTTTAAAAGCAAACCAAACCAACTGGTTGCCAGCTGGGGAAGCAAACAGGCTACTGAGCAAAGAGGCTCAGCTAGACCTCTACCACGGCCCCCCAGTAAAAAACAGAAGGTTGTCCTTGCACGTGCACAACATTTTGCTGGCTCCCACAAGTGAAGGGGGTCTCTGCACAGTGCTAAATGTAGAGTCAGCTCCTGGAACACATGTCTCTGCAGCTAGACCCCAACCAGCTAGAGCAATAACATGGAAACACTACCTGAAGGACACCAACAGCGTGAGCTCTTCAGGGCAAGGACTGTCTTTTTGATGTGTTCAGGGCACAGATGTAATAAGGGCCTGAGCAGTGACACGGACTGCTGGGCTGTCTTGTAATAACATCAGACATCTGCATGCAAGCTTTTGGGGTAGATTCATTACCCTCCTTTTATAAAGGCACATAAAAATAGAGCCATCAGCCTTGGTAGCTAGAAAACATCCCTGGCAGTGAATGTTTCATCACTGGCAGAGAATATCCTAATGTATTATGGTAGGAGGTCCTGGCAAAACACATTACAGACAAATCTTGGTTGTCCAGGGTAATAAGAAGTTGCGGGAACCTAAATGAAATAAAAATCATGTTAGTACAAAACGTAATCAAGTAAAAATGTAAGAATGCCTTACGTTTAGAGTATCTTTTAAAAAGAGGAATGACTTCATGGTGATAAAGACAGATGCAGATTTTCCTTGCAAAGGTGCAGTTCATTCGGAACCTGGCAAATCAGACACGTCAATAATTAATGGTAACAACCCTGTTAAGTCATTGGCTGTTTTGTGGCCTACACAAATGGATATGGTGATGTCTCCTCCATTCATGTCGGACATACATCAGTGTCATGTGAGCCACCATATTACACATCTGCAGGCACAGCTGAGAAGCCCTAGATTGAACAGGAATGCAGAACTATCTCCTTACACTTTCAGGAAAGATTTGAAGAACAGTGAAACAGGCAACAGTGGAGGAAGCAGGATGGTGTTTTAATAAAATCTATGTGGTTGCTAAGGTAGTTGAGTTTTCATATTAGTTCTGGGTTTCTTTAGTTTTCTTTTACTGCATGCAGAATAAAACAATTTTCACATTCAAATTTACAGTTATACCACTCTGAAGCCATCACAACAAAGAGGGTGGGCAAGGACTCCCTCACTCCCGAATGCAAAACCTGCCACTGAGTTTCCTTCAGCTTCCACCCCAACTCAGCACCCACAACACACCTTGCTGAGATTTGCCCATTTGCTCTGCATCACAGGGTTGCTCTAAGTCACAGGCTCTGGCCAGGTCTATGTCTGTCTTAATGCATCATACAATATAATGGTCCTGGCTATTCATGTTCAAGACAAACACATGGTGTGCACACACATGCATATCTATTTCAAAGAACGTATTAACTGCAGGCCCAGCTAAATTGCAAGATGCAATTTAATACCAGCAATTAACTGGGCACATATTTTTCTACCAGGGAACTGCAGCACAAGTGCTAGCAGTTAGATGTCCTTTCATATGGTGGAGTTTAAAAATAACTTTAGGGCACTCCTGTGATGGCAAATGCTTGCACAAGGTATTATTAGAGCAGTTATTGACACAAGCTGCAGAGAAAGTCTGCACCGTGATAGATGGTAGAGGCATCTGGAAAGTAAAAGGGCAGAAGAGAGAGAAAACTTAACCAAGATATATGCAAACATTTGCTTGGATTTAGACAATGTCTGTAGGCAGGATAACATTCTGTTTGGCCATTACATTTGTTTAGAAATTAAGAGGCAGAAATATCCTAAGAAAAAACTGGCCATGGTGTTAGACCATAGCACAAGTTTCATTCATTATCTCCATTTCAACCCCAATAAATAGCCTTGTACTGGTCAAACCTTTCTCAGTTTCTGTGACTTATTCCAAGTGGTAAAACATGAAACCACAATTTCTTATCAAGAAAAGGAATGTGGATGGGAATGCACAGGAGCGTGTGTGGGAATCCTCATTAATTAATCCCAGGTGAGATTCTTTGCTGTTTTATCCAGGCATCACAGGAGAAACTGGACGGCATATTTGCCATATATTGATGGCTATCATACGGTTGTGAAGTACTTTTCACTTCCTTTTGCCACTTTGCAACCTCAGCCTGAGTTAGGTGGAGAAACCCTGGTCCTACAAGGAGCTGAATCCAGGACAAAAAAGGGAACCACCTAAGCTGAATTAATGTTTGGAAGTCCTAAAGCCCAGGTTATCTTTTGAAACTGCTCCTGTGGCTCCTCCCAGACAGAGTGCTATGTGTTGTCAGTGGGACGATTAGATGCAGCTGCAAGACATGAGGTTTGGTGGCAGGAAGGCACCCCTGACCCTGTGGGACCATGTCAATGTTGAGCAGCAAGAGCACATCAAAACGCAGGGGCCTGCAGGGAAGGAAAGGCAAAACTACCTCATGCCACGTCCACTCACACAGCTTCTCTGAGGCAGTCATTCCACTGACCTCAGCAGACCCACGCACAGTGGATACATTGCCCAAAAAGCACTGGTGGAGGAGGCAGTGCCTTAAATCACTCCACCAGCATCAAGCGGCTATTGGTACGAGTGCCCGCTGCTACCTTCTGCTAGTCTGGTGCAAGAGTGTGTACTGCTTCACACCTGAAATATGTGGAAGCATTCAAAGGTAAATCTGCATATTCTGTGCTCGACAGCTGCAGAAAAGGTCAAATGAAAAGTATTTATAGTTGCAGATACTGCGCAGTAACTAATAGTGATGAACGATGGTTAAGAATGCAGATGGATAAAGCAACCATTTCCTGGTATTACTTGCTTGTGCTTAATCATTTTTATTCATTGATTTCTTTCCATACTCTTCTGTTTCTGAAACTTTTGCTGTCACCCAAATGCTGAAATTCATTTTCTCACCAAGGTACAGAATTTCAAAACTCCCAGCACCCAAAATAGAGCCCTTACTCTGTGATTAAATCTGTACATTAACAGAAAACTTATGGCACCCAACACTTCCACAGCAGCAGTGAGCATTTTTTCCTGGATATGCTATGAAGGCCAAGAGCAGAGATTGTGAGACCAGCCAGTTTCAAAATATGCCTGTAGTGGAATAGGTAGTCTGCTTCAACAGAAGGTTCCTGAAGGCAGCACATCCTTGCATCAGAAGGACAACATAAACATGATACTAAACAGTTATCCAACAACATTTCCATGGACGCAAATAAAACCTGGAAATAAAAAAGCTTATTTGGCTCAACACACCAAAAAAGTTGATATGTTTTGCCAAAGCTATCATTTTTATGATGAATCTCATGACACTTGACATTTCCTTGAAGCCCTAGCTCAAGAAGGAATAAAACAGTTTTCATTTTTCATTAAAGTATCTTCCTAGTTTTGTGGTCAAGACAAAAAAAAAAAAAAAAAAAAGAAGCAGAATGTACTCTTACAGCATCAAGAAATGAGAAACCAAATAAAAAGGATATTGTTCCATTATTAAAAAAAAGGGGAAATTAAGTAACTTAATTTTTAAAGTGATGTTGTGATTTTTGAGATACAACTTGTGATTTTTGAGATACAATTTGTGATTTTTGAGATACAATATATTATTTGAAGTCCTCTCATGGCAATGTTCCATTAGTTGTTGGGAGAAGAAGCATCTAGTCCTAACAACAATTATAACCCAGGTCTTATACCTTCTCAAGTGAATGGTCACTGCTTTGACCCCATAAAAAACGTTATCTGTCATTATCTGTCTATCACATGTTCCCATAAGTAACTTCTTGCATTCCCTAATCTCCTTCTTTATGCATTAAAGTTACTCGGCATGGAAGTCCACAGCACCAATATATGACTTTTTTTCGTATCTTTCCCTGAAACAACCTGGAGAGCACACTGTCCCAGCTGCTGATGCTCTACCAAGTCTCCTTTAACAATACACTGATACCTTGTATTCCTCTGTCTCCAGACTCATTCCCTCCTGCCTTACACGTGGGGTATGGATAAAAAAGTCACAGTCAAATTAGTGCAGCTTTAGGAGTCATCACTTGTTAACTGAGACGTGTCCACCAATGGTGTGCACACTTTTCCCATACGGAAGACACAATAAAGCATTAGCTTAAACTGGTTTAGCTGACAGGTGAGATCGAACCATGAATTCTTGCAGTTGTCACCCATAACCTTCAGCGGCAAACTTTAGGGCGCTGCTGACCTCTGTGTTGCATGTGTAAACCTTGTTTCCACTCCTGACTAACATGTCGCCATGCATCTGTTAATACCACAGTAACAACCGGTGCGTGCCCAGATCTCCTTGCACAGGAACACCCTCGCTGAAATGTGGAGCACCACCTGCTTGAAGAATATGCAGAAATACTGAAGTATACAAGGCCACGGCCTTAAAACTAATGGGCTTTCTGACAGGGGTAGAACAGAAGTAGAATAAATTCAGAATGTCACAGGCCCTGTTGTGCATTGAAAATTTCATTCCAGCCTTCTGTGTTTTCCCGATTGGGCTTACTGTTGTTCACACTATAATTATTCACGCAGTTTGTAGTATGCTGTAGATACTCACTGCACCTTGTGTTAATACATTAGGAAAGAGACACAAAAAAAAGCCATCTCAATATTCATAGATGAACACTGCAAGTGAATTGCTGACAAAATGTTTCCTGGGGTGGAAAAAATGGAGAAGTTTCTGTTTTATGGGTTGCCAGAGGGAATAGTTTCTAATGCACAGCTCATGCATTGAAGGAAAATGAACAGAGTCCCAAAAACAACACCCTTAGCTCAAGGTTTTCTGTTGTTGAGTTATTGCTTTTCTTTTATATACAATGCAAAAAAAAAAAAAGCTGATTATTATGATTCAACATTCTCTAAGAGAGACAAAAGCAGTAAATAGAGTAGGTAGGGACTTGTCACCCCATCCAGAGCATGGCATTTCCATGGGTTTCAGATAGGGTAGGAGTAATGCTCCTTTGCATGCACAGGCACTTAGGCATTTCTTGTAACCGATAAGAGGCCCAATACCTGACTTTTCTCTTCTGCCCTTTTGTGGCCTTTTAAAAATCTGCAGATGGTTTTTATCTTTTTATAATGATTTTACAACATCTGGAGACCATTTAAAATACTTACATGAATATACTCCTGAGTTAAAATGCTCACGCAGAAGTGATTAAAACTCTGCAGCCATGGTACACACCAGCCTTATCTTGTCAGGTATCACCCATTAGGCACACCTTTGGGGCAGGGTCACATCTGAATCAATAGTGCCACCGGATGTTAAGGGGTTGCTTGAGACACAGTCTTTCAGATAAAGCAGAAAACAAAGGTCCACCACTACTTCTCATCATTAACAATCTCGATGAATTTTTCATGGCGTGTACTTGTGTTCTCAGTTGTCCCAATTAGCCTAACTCCAATTTGGGCAGCAATTCCCTGCCTGAATTCATTGTTAAGTCCCATTAAACATAACACCTTTCACATGATCCTAATCTGCTTGGTGGGAGGGAGGGCACACCAGCAATTGCTACATCAGGCCAGGAGGAAGTTTTACTGCACTTTATCCTTGGGCAGGAGATGTGCTGTCTCCAGCCCCTTAGGATCAGAAGTGCTACTTGAATGTAAGGTGCTACAACACGCTAGAGAATTTGGCTCACAACAGTGATGGGTTGCATAGCCCTAATCAAATGCTCCTCCATCAGCCTGACTCTCTCGTGGGTTTCATGGGCAGCGACACACAACGCGGCACCTGCTTTTTCTTCCAGCAGCATCCTGGCACAGGTCCAGTCAAATGCGGTTCCCTTTCCTGGAGATGCAGACGGGGCGAGCTCAGGATCAGCGCTTCCGCTCTGGGGTGGAATGCGCTAGCTGAAGGCCAGTGCGTGGGTGATGTAAGAACCTGCTTAAAGTCAATTCCCCTCCACTTCAGCAGCACAAGTTCTACATGAAGCAGTAGGCACGGACCTGCACCATTCCCTGCCTCTGGTGTCCCGGTCCTGGAGGACCTGGGGAGCTTTTCCCTGCCACCTGCAGGTCGCCCGGACCACGCTGTGTGTGTGCATGCGTGTGGGCTGCAGCTTTATCCTCCTCTCGCCGGCTTCCTTTTCAACTTGGTCGTTCCCGCAGCCAACTTCAACCCAGCTCCTGCACCAGCGGAGCACCTCCCGTTGCTGCTTCCCCCCCTCCCGGTCCCCCGGCTCCCTCTCCCTCCTTCTGTATCTTCCTTCAAGGGCCCTCTCAGGCTGTAAACCCTAACACCGACACCTGGTTTCTTTGTTCTGCTGCTGGGAAAATTCCTCCGTTCCTGGCCTCCTGCGGGGCACTTGGAGAAAAGTGGCTTTTCCCGAGGCTTCAGCCACCCCATTGTTCTGCCTGGACCTTGCCTATTCACTGCCTAATAGTCCTGAACGACTGCCTCTTTCAACGGCGGAGCCGAAGGCGCCGTCCCCTGCTTCTTAGCACAAGAAGCATGAGCAGTACACGGACAAAGATAGTGATCAGACATAAAAACAGAGAGTTCATAAAGCTACAGTGAATTTCATAAGCTGTACGCAGGCGGATTCTCCCAAAGTGTCAAAGTAATTATTTCAAGTTTTTATTGTTTCGTCTTGTTATTCAGTGGAGACTGACATTTGAGTAACCATGCACAATTGGACATGACTGAATCATATGAATCCTCCTGTAAACACCTAAATGTGATAGCGTGAGAGAGAACAGACTGGATCAGAAAGGGAAACTCTGAGCAGAGGTTCATGAATTGACAGAGGACGTGGGTTATCTGGCGTCAGATTCCCAGCTGTGTATGACCTTGGCCATTCAATATCTCCAGGCTTGACCTTCTCACTAGGGAAAGTACCTGGCAAATGAGAAGGAAAATCTAAGAGAGAAGGAGGAGAGACAGGGGACCTCAGACCCAGTGGTGACATAAGAACATAAGTGAAGAGGGCATGGAAATGTAGGAATTACAGACTCAAGAAATGATCAAAAAGAAAGGTGTGTAGTTTACTTGCAATTGCTTTGCCTGACAGCTTGAAATTCGTGCAGCTGCAGTTTCTCCTTTATGAGGGATAAGATCTATCTGTGGCACCCTCTGTGCAGGATTCAGTTGGAATTTTCACCCGGCTCTGGCTCATCCAGAAACCACAGGGAAGCACTCTGCCCATAGCTGTAACTGAACCGCAGTCATGCCACCAGCTCAGAACACCAAATGTAGTCCCATGGATGAGACATCTGCAGCAAAAGAAACTGATGAGAAATTCTGTCATTTCCATACACTTAGGATGATCTGGGACAACTGCAGCCCCAGTCATGTAGCAGCAGAAGTGATCTCCAGTGTACCAAATCAGCACAAGAAGTTGCAGGGTCATACTAAACCATGGAAAGTTATGGGATACAAGCTGCTGCTTTCCAAGGGATGTCCTGATGTGAAGCCTAGATAGAGATTAGACTACTTAGCAGAGGTTCAGGTAAAAGGGCTGGGTGATAGCATTGTACATTACAGGGAAGATGGCAAAACACAGGGTCAACCCCCAGCTCCTAACCCACATTAGGTTGGCAGACAACCTCACGATGGGTCCCTGCTAAGGCCTTGCCACATGTAAAGTCTGTGCAGAAGTTGGGGCTCCTCAGCAACCCAAATTCCCTACTTTGGGAGGAAGTGAGCCACTGAGCCCAGCTCTCTCAGGCTCCATTCAGAGCCCGCTGCACACCCACCCCAGGCCCACCCTGCAATAGAGCTGCTGCCACCCCTTTTCCATCACCTACCTGCAGAAGTCCCAGCTCTTGCAGGTGTCCAGTGTGTGCCCTGTGGCAGCTGGCTGTGAGCCAAATAGGTCAGAGTCTGGCCACTGCTGGTGTGGTCCTGGGATAGAGACAGGTTTAAGTTCCTGCCCCGATTTTTCCTGTGGCATTGGAGAAACCTCCTGGCATCTCTGTGCCTCTGTTCCTCCTTCTGTAAAATGGTGGTGATGTCAGCACTTCCCTGTCTGATGGGGACAGAGCACATTCAGAAACCCATGAGTAGACCTTCTGTATGATGAAAACCTGTATCACCATGGCATGTAAGTACCTAACACAAGTACCCTTTCTTACCATGATTTTGTGTCAAGAGGAGCAATTTTTTCCAGGCATTTTATGGGGTTGCAGAAATAAAAAATGTCATCATGTACTAACTGGAATAAAAAAATTAGAATACCTTTCAGATCTAGCACATGCAGGGAAATCATTTTCTCTTGGAAAGATTCATTTCTTTAGCATATCCATGCTAATATGGCATTAGCATTTGTATTAAGGACACCTGAATGCCCCAGCTGAGTCCAGGTCCTTATGGTGCCAGGAACTGAACACACCCAGGGGTTAGAAATTACATTAGTTCCTTCTTTAGACATTTTCAAACCAAATAAACAGAAGAAACATGTATTCCATTTTACGGTTGGGCAACTGAGGCACAAATACATTAAATAATCACCACTGACAGAAAGTGAGGTGCAGACCAGTGATTCTCAGTCCCGTACTTAAATGGTAAGCCTCTTCTTTCTCCCATATCTTTTCTTTGAGAATCTTTACATTTTGCTCATTAAATACAAGCAAGAATGACTTCAATCATGATCAAAAAGAATGCATGTGTTTTCCTTCTAAGAAAGGGACTCTCTGTTACTCATCAGCTGTAGGGCATATCCATGTATTTTTTCCAGGCAATTGTCTTCCCAGTGTGTGGACTCTCACTTGTGTTTGTTGCCTGTATAACACCTATACCCTGACTATGAACTTTAGCCATTGCTCTTGTCATTTGACTGGTCATAATAATCTTTTTACCCCTCCTCCAGTCATGAACTTTTATTTGTAGAACTTGGCAAATGAGCTTCTGTTTTCAAAAAGGGGGTGTCTACACTGCTGAACAGTGAGTTCCTTCCACTAAACATCTTTGTGTATTCCTGGGCAAGACCTTGACAGATGGGATATAGGTGAGTACTTTGCCTGTAAAAATTTTGCAGTTAAGTGGCAACCTGTAGTAGCCTGCTCCGAACAGCAGTGTGATTTTCTAGATTGACATATCTAAATGCATATTTGTGTATATTTGTGTGGAAACTAGGAACTCTGTCCAAGCCAATAGTGAGGAAAATAGAACTGGATACAGTACAAAGTGTCTCATTTCTAAGATCGTCTACAGAGTCCAAGAAAAGCAAAGCATAAGCAGAAGAAGGTCTTCCCAGTACCCATCTCAGATTGCTGGTGACATGAGTGGGTGGCAAAAGCAGAGAAGCTAAAGATATGAACTGAAACTATCTGAAAGAAGAACTCTCCAGTAACCTCCATAGTCATTTGATAAGGTCTCCAGGGAGGAGATGATCAGCAAAGATAACATTGTGAAAATGTACAGAATTTCCTTTCTGTCTGTGTTACATATTTAGCAATGTACCATAAAGACTGCAGAGGACAGCATTATTTCTTGATTATACAATATCATGTATCTATTTAAACTTTTCTGTGGAGGACAGAAGCATAATACATTATAAAACTATTCATTTTTCTGCCACTTCCAATTTTTTTCTCCAGTCCCTTTCAGCTCATTGGTTTCAACATCCATGATACATGAAATTCACTTCAGCTTTCATTCAGAAGTACCCTCTACAGTTGAAAAACAGCAAGAAGAAAAGTTTGGCTAGGGAACCAGAAAAAAAATGTCCAGACCTGCATCTGAGATTTACTTTGTCATAAAATCAAATTCTTCTCTTTTTATTTAAAGGAGAATTGTTTCCCTACTCTTCATCTTATCAAGAAAATACTTAGCATTCCTTTGCTACAGATCAAGACCGGCTTTTGCTAACTAAAGTATAAAGGTGTGACACATTGCTTGCTGCTGTTCAAATCCCAGGACACAGTCCCAAAACACATGCAGAAGTTTGTGTCTTTCAGACAAACCCTCCTCCTAAGACTTTTCCCCTTCTGTATTGACCTGGTGGCCAGAAAATGTAGGAAAAAAACCAGAGCGATTCTTGACTGACCCAGCAGAGGAACAAACATTCTGGCACTTTTCCAGCATCCCTGACATTTGAGGTTATTACGGAAATCCAATCACATGCTTTAGAATTAGAACTTGGGTTATCAAAATTACTGGCTTGTTTTTCACTATGACTAGGGTTAAAGGTGACAGAAAATGGAGAACTAATAGAGAACCGGTAAATACAATTGGCAAGCATATGGGGCAAGACACAGCAATTAAGAAACCACCATTGGGATTAAGGTTCCTCAGCCCTATATTAGGCCCCTGACAATGGAGTTGAAGCATGACTGACAGTAGATCATGACTGCACTGTTCAGAGCTTGGATCCTGTAAAGTCCCTAGCCAGACCCCTGACACAGAAGTAATTAAATAAATCAGACAGAAAAATGGCATGTCCTTCACATTTGGGGCACAGACACAGCTCATCATTCCATGGCACACAAGCAACGATGGGAAAAAGATATGTTAAGGAAACTCAAGTCTAGCCAATGTTATAAAGCTCTAATTTTAGTGACAATTCTTCAGGCAGATACTAGAAGGAGTTAAAATATCCCAGTAATTCCCTAATCTTGTCTGTCTACCTCCTAATTCCATCATCTGCTCCCATCCAGAGAATCTAAGGTCAAATGACTAGATCACGTCTTCTCTGTCTATCACAATTAACAGGGTGAACCAGCAAGGTGCTGAGCATTTGCCTGGTGTCAGGACAGGGTGAGACGGTTGTGTGCTTCCAAGGCTTGCTCCCTTAGCCTGGGCCCTTACAGGAATTAGAGAGTCATATGCTAGTGACATGCAGTCACTCCATCAGGCGACATAAAACAATGGGCAAATGTGTGCAAAGGTTGTGAACAATCTGAAGAGGAAAAGGAGGGTACAATCTCCTAAGTCTATATTTAGTTTTGTTTGTCATCAGCAATTAACCCTGCTCTAATTTACAACCCCTTAAGTATATCTAGGTCACAACCCATTTGTGTGAGGAACAACATAGTATTCAAGGTCCAAGTTTGTTTTTCATTTCTTTAAACAACAGCTGATGTAAACCCTGATTCCAGATAGTCTTTTAATATTCTGTGGCGCGATCATGTATTCTGGGCACCAAACCAGCATCAACACTCCTGGGTGGTGGAGAAAGACAAATGGAGGTATGAGTATCTCCCCAAAAAAAACCAGCAGAACTTTATGGCTTCTTCACAGTCTCCACATTCATTTGTCTTCTATTTGGGTGGAAATCCCACCAAGAAGGATTCTTTGAAATCTCGGATTCTTGCAGATCTCTGTTCTGATTTGTTCTGAATACTGCAGAAAAGAATGCTTGCCCTGGTCATACAGAAATGGGTGTTTATATCACACAGCAGAGGCAATAGACACATCCAAGGAATATGCCACTTAGGAAGTAAAGCAGCCCCTGGCAGCAGTAAGTTTGAGCTATTTGCCCAACCTGCCTGAGAAGAAAGAATACATTTCTTTGTGCAGAAGTACGAAAAGTATATGGTAACACAGCTGACACATGTTCTTAAGTAAATAGCTATTAAAAATAAAGCTATTAAATGAATGCAATTGTTGGGCATTGAGGTTAATGCGTTTGCCAGTGTTTCTACAGCAATGCAGTGAATTAACTTTCAGTCATGATGGAATAGCCTTATATTTTAACTATGCATAGGAATTCAGTCTTCCACGTTCCAGCTTCTCCACTCTGCGTGGCTCTTTTCAAGGGAGAAAAAGAGAAGGACGGAGGCATAACCATTCAGCTTGACAACATAGCTGCTAAAGGGCACATGTACAGACTGACCACTTCACTGCATTTGCAACACGGCTGTTATCTTCTAAGGGTGAATCAGCTACTGCACAATGAGCTTGAGCACTTCAGAGTCCTGTTGGCTTCAAAGGGAACTCCAGTATCTTCAACAGCGTTTCTCCACTCCAGGATCAGGATCGCTAAAGACCACTTAAAAAAAAAATCCTTCAACCTGCAGGTGATATTTAAAATTCTTGGGCTTTTTGCACCTTTTTTAGGAATATGAGAATTAAAATTATTTCTTGGCACATCAAGTACCTGTTGCAAATATGGAAACCATATAAAGCCATTTCAAATAAGGTGATTACCACATTAGCACCACGTTTCTGAGATCTGTTGAGCTGATCCTCCAACTTGAACCGAGTAGGTTTTCCTCAGATCTTTGCAGTATTTACCCCGAGTCTAGCACACAGTCTAAGAGTTATAGGCTTCTGACAAAACCAATAAGCATATTGGGACGTCATCTAGAACAGGACCTTAGTCTATTGCTTTTCCTTACCGCCACACGCTGACACACCCAGTCCCTGAGAAACCCGCCTCCACTCACACGTTGTCCCGCCAGAATAACTACAATTTGCTCTACATGCTTTCCACCAGGCAACACAATGGGTATCCTCCTCCGTCTGCCCTCATGCATTATGTAGAAGAGACATAACTGGTTGTATTAATGCTAGCTCAAAGTAACACACACGTGCACACATACACTCTCAGACAAATCCCTCTCTCTATTACAATAAACGTCTCATAAAAAATTACATACCCTGAATGGATTCAACAGCAAAATAGCAGCTGTTGCATAGTTTGAGGGTTTTTTATTTTTAACTTATTAATATGCTGATCAGATTCTTGTAATCAGAAGCAAGGGACATTAATCTCATAAAACATGTAAACTGTATTTTATCTGGGGGGAAAAAAAAAAAATGTTGGCAAAGCTGTAGCTTGTTTCCTTTCTTTATTTCAGAAGGGCAGAACATATCTGCAGGTCCAGTTGAAAGTGACTGCAGGTCATCACCATAGGCCCAGATCAGTAGAAGGAGATGAAAAGAGGACAGAGAGATTTTCACCTCTGGGCCCATGGTTTAACTTTTGTCCTGATCTGCAGATTGAGAGCAGCTCCTGGTCACAGTTCATGTGAACAGAGCCGGTGGAAGAGTCTATGTTCACCTCAAAGAGTCATGATTACAAAAGGCATTCCTTTGTAAACAGAGACAAACAAAAAATCAGGGATTTATATCAGCACTTTTGAACCTCTTCAGTGACTGCAAATAAGTATTGTATAATACAGTTAGACAAGGAGAAGAGAGATTAGCCTTCTCACTTACCTCCATGGACAATTTTTTCAGATGGTACATGCAAAAGTTTGGCAAGGAAAGAGGCAATGGCAGGAGCCATTAATTGGCAGGCAAGAGATTCAGGTTTGAGCATCAATGATTCAGTGATTGTGATATCAAATCTGAGATGTTTTAAATAAACCTGATAGGGAAGAGTTATTTTTGGTGCTTTTAGTTATTTGGTGCTTTCTGAAAATCATAACATCTGCATAGCAAACTGAACGCGATAGAAAACTTGAGGTACCTATGTATTTAGTCAATCACCAATCTAGGAGAAAAGTAGAAAAACAAAACAAAACAAAACAAAGGAGAGCTGCATTTTTAAATTAAACTGAACAAATGGTTATGTTTTATTGAGCTAAGGACATTGAGTTCTTTAGATGTTTTAACAGTTTAATCAATATCCTTCCCCAGGTTCATTAAAAACAGGAGTGAATGTTTCAAAAATGTGCGTAGGGAGATAGCTATGCAAAAGATGCAACAGTCAGGATGTTCTCTAGTGTTGAAATACAATTAAAACTAATTGGGTCTTCTTGGGCTTCTCATACATATCTTCTGAGGGAACAGGACTCTTGTTGTCTCCATTACAGTCGATCAAGAAATGCATTCACAATGATGATTATATCAGATCTGGTTTAGATTGACCCAATAGGATTTGTCATCTAATCTTCCATGAATAGATCCAGTCACATGAAGTTAAATCTAGTGAGGCCAATCCAGTTACATGCACCAAACCAAAACAACATTTGCAGAGGCTTGGAGGCAACCAGATAGTTATGACCTAACTGCCAGGCACTGAGTTGATGAAGCTAACAACTAAACCTTTTGCTTATATTATTCCAAACTATAAATTGTTTTTTTAGCTGCAGCTTTTCATTTATGACTAACCTGCCATAAATTACTTGCAAACTATGCATTAAATATCAAATGCATACCTGATTCTCTAAAGACTGGATATAAATGTTAGGTCTGTAGGAAACTTCTGGTTTAATATCCCTGCCTAAGGTGAGAACTTGGACAAAAATGCCCCAGGAGCTGTGAATTCTCTTGGAGACATGGAGAATTTTTTGCTTGCTTTTTTGGAAGAGCAGCTATAGCACTGGATTAAGCCCAAGCCTGCCCTCAACATACAAACAGACAAATTAAGGAAGTCTAGGATTTGTCAGAAGCCAGATGAACACATTGAGTAAAATAATCATCCTGCACAAACCCTGGATCCTGCCTCTTTCCCCAGGAATCTGGTAGCTGACAGAGGCAAGGTAAGGGATTATGTTTGCCTTTGGTATGATCTGCCATCCTTATGTTCTGTCACGTGGATACAAATTATGACTCTTGGTATAGATGGTAACAGAAGGCAGAACCAGTACCCCTGAGGACAGTCAAAGTTGTAGACGTAGCCCTGGGCTGTACTATAGGCACAACATCTTCTGTAGTCGAATAACAGTTCAGGTAACATACTTAAACCTTCATCTGCTGTAGCAGAAGTGGTGCATTGTCACCACTGAGTGCCCTGCACTGCCCTGGTATTTTTCTTTGAATTAGGACTATAGCCACAGGAAGAGAGCAGCTAAAGCATTAAGCTGAAGTGAAAAATTTGAACTGGAAAGGTTTTTTAAATGCATTTTCATAGAAGCTGTTTGACATGTGATAACCTTGCCAGACAGGTCATTTATCCACCATGGCCACTGAAATGAAAATCAGATGACACCTACCAGTTTTGTTTGCACATTTGCTATTACTGTTCTTATTTACACAATGATGGGGAATCTTGTAGAATATAATGCCAATGCTGATATTAGAAAGAAAATGTTCTCAATTTTTTAATCCTCAAACTCTCAGGAAAACCTTGGTAGATCAGCAAATAAAGGCACTCAGAAGACAGTAAGAGGGAGTTAGCCTCAAACCTTGGCCTGCCACTTGCTGGTCTTGTACTGATGAGCTCCATAGTTCCTGTATGAGGTACGATAACAGCTGAATCATTCCAGTTCAGGTATTTGCAGATGTGCAAGATCGAAGATATATATTTGAGATAAAATATGCACAGATTCTGAAGCCTTGTTCAAAAAGATTGAGAGCAACTAGATAAATCCAGTGCTTACTGATAAGGCAGATCTTGTCAGTCCATTGACTCACCAAACAGTCCTGCCAGATGTTGCTGATGACCTATGGAAAACAAAGCTTTGGAGCCAGCATATGATGATTGCAAGAATTATGATCTCAGGAGTGATCTTCCTGCGCAGACATTTCATGAATCAATGTCCAAACAGCAACTCTGAAAGTGTTTTCAGACATCAGCTGCAAAAAAGGGGGCTGTCGAGGATGTCAGATCCAAAGCAGGTGGGAAGCAACTTGGAAATATATTATTTGTGACTCAGACCAGAGAACTAGATACTAAGCTCTATTTTCTGGGTGCTAGCAACAATGGATTGATCACCATGAAAGAAGAAAACAGGTAACTACAACTGGAGAAATATCACTGCATTTTTTTACCCATCTCCAGGCTACTTGTCTGCTTTATTGATGGAACAGGCTTTGTCCACAGTAGGAAAGTTGTTTACAAGTCATTTGCAGACCTTGCTAAATCTGATGATCATTAGCATGAAATGAAGGTGCAGAAATTCACCGAACTGAGGCAGTGTCAAGTTCCTTAAAGTTAAAAGGTGCTCAGATAGGCAACAGAGGACACACAAGCACTAATTTCCAGGACAGAGCTCCAGGTGACACAGCCCAATAAATACATCAATTTTGCATAGCCACCAGAAGAAATCGCATTTCTTCTTCCTTGAAGAACAGAGCAAATAGCAGATTGCAAAGCTAAATTGTCTTACAACGTTCTTTGTACACCATGTGAAAGCTGCTCACCTTTAAGCTCGCAGAAGATCTCTGTGAATAAACCAAACTTTTAAAATAATCTCCTGCATTCCGTGCTTGAAATAAAGGATACTAATCAGTCATAATCTCTGCTGAGCACCCGGCAGGCTTCAGCAAGCCTACCTATTGCCAATTGTGTCAGAAAGATGGAACTCTTGAATCAGTCTCATAAGATTCACTGACTTTAATAACATGACATAGCACACTCCCTTGAGCTTGATGCATGCAGTTTACCAACTAGCCTGCACGTCTTTTTGAAGTGATACCCTATTAGTACTGTGGTAGGAAACCAAAGGACTTTAAAACTTGCACATTTGTTTTTTTTAATTTGGACAAACACAGCAGCTTTCTCCCAGATCCTTCAGAAGCTGCAGGAGTTAACATGCCACCTGGATGTCCCTGAATTGCAACAACAGATACCAGCAGCTGCTGTTATCAGCCTTCTGCCCCAAAAGGGCAAAATCCAGACTCTGAACTCCCCAAAATTTTTTTCCATGTAAAGACCATATCTTCCAGACTTAAGCAAGTGCAGTCACACAGAGGTATTTTGAGATGTAAACCTAAACTGCTCAGTCAGAAGTTCTGAGTGGGTAACTAGCACCAAAGACAATCTGGAAATGCAAAGGAATCACTGCATCAGCAGTGCCCAAAGCTGTCTACAGGCTTATGAAATGGCTCTATGCCTGTGTCTATCACACCACTGTGGATTTATGCATCTGCTACAGATTCAGAATTGCATCAAGCAGTAGCAGCTGTAGATCTATACAGTCAGAAAGGCTGAGAAGGAGGAGGAGTGTGAGCTTGTTCCATGAAGATTTTGAGAAGAAGGAAAATTATTTCAATGTTTGAAAAATAGAGCTAGTGTGGGCAGTATCGGATGCAGACATCTAAAAGAAGGACGTCACTGCCAGAGGCACTGATGTGGTCTCCCTTAACAGGCATTTCTAACCCACAGAACATCTCATCTTAAGATAGACATCTAAAGTAGGTCACTGGATTGTGTCCTAGAAAGATTTATTCCTTTCCATTGCCTATCAAAAGCAACCTAGATGATTAGCTCAGATTTAGATATCTAGAATTAAGTGAGCTAAGATGCTTTCATCGTAAGAAGATGCTGTCATTTGCTTAGTTATTTGAACAAGGAATAAAAAAGTTATGCTAAGAATCACATTCTGACTAGTAAACAATTACAGTGTTATGATGCAAAAACATAGTTTTCTTAAACAGAAGGTTGACATGAAGAACACAGTTACCTCAACCTAGCTTTCATTCACTGAAGGATATCACGTCTGAACAAAGAGTACAAGGTGCCTTGTACTGTACAGAGTCCAACTTTGTGCAAATCCAGTGTTTCCAACACCTTGCACACCAAAACCACAGAGAAATTATGATTGCTGCTCCAGTTCGTACACCCACCGCTGGGATGGACAGAAGCTGGATGCACAGCAGCCCCCTGCCATGACCATTTGACTATGTTTTTTACCATTCATACGAACACCTGAACATGGGCAGATTTTCTCTTAACATGAAAATCTGTCCCATACAAAAATTAACACACCCTGTTCTCTCTTCATTTCTGTTGGTATTTGAAGTAGGCACTAAGATGAATCAAATTAGTCAGTCATTATTTGTCACCTTCCTGGTTGCTGACTGAAATATTTAAGTCAGGGATTTCACCAGGAGAAAAGCCATAAATAGCTGAAACACAAGCATCACTTTGTTCAAACTGAAGATACTGGGTTTGCAATGAAGCTGTCCAAGTGACAAGTCAGTAAACTTGAAAAAAAGAGAGAGAAAGAATGTTCATCATCACTAAAAATTATGGGTTAAATAGTTAGGCAGGAAAAAAAGACTTATCTAATTGGAACTCTGGCCAATCCCAGGTAAGCATCCATTTTAAGTGGCAATTAATTTGTTTCCTTTGTTTGATAGCAATGAGGAGGCTAGCAAGGGTGTCTAAAAAGAAAGTAGCATCATGAATTAACAAGGGGACAGCTGCAGCTTGTTGTTTATTCAAAATTTGATCATGAACAACCTACAACTTGAAGATCAGAAAACAATTTTTTTTTAACCTCAAATGTTATTTCTACTTTAGCATATGGATGTGAAATCTGGAAATCCATCAGAGGTATAAGCAGCTGTCTAAAGGCCTTCAAAAGCAAATAACTAGAAAAATACTAGATATTAAATCGAATGTGTTTATTAAAAGTGCTGAGATTCATCAGAGAATGAGTTCTTAAAATTTTCAAGTAAGAAAATAGAAGTATCTGGAGTATGAGTTAATAATTAAATCAGAGCATCTGCTATTGCAAGTATATCATGAAATGCTGTGAAAAAGCACATAGAAAGGGTTTGAACTGGTAAAACTGTCAGAACTTCACAGCACAAAGGCTTTGGAAATTGCATCCCATCACCAAAAACAATGAACTATCTTTACATGTTTCTTACGGCACGAAAGATTCAGATTCAAACTGTAGAACAAAAAAACAGGACCACCTGAATTAATAGACCAAGAATGTAACCACAGACAGCAGATACACAGGGAGAAAAACTCTGTTATAGAAATTTGTTCTCATAAGCTTGCTGGCAAACATGAGGGTAAAATATGTTCTCAGAAACGTTGATCAGCTCACAAGTCAGCTGTGAATAGAAAAGCAGCAATGAATTATTTTTCTATTTCTAATGTAGGTCAATGCCTACTTTTTCATAAACTATATTGTTTGTCCTTTAATTGAATAATGGACATTGTTTTTTAATGTCTTTTTTCTTTTCATTCAAACAAAACAACCAGTGAGACCAAAATGGTAATATACAGCAGAGAAAAAAAAACAACCAATTGTTCTGATATGAAATGGTAATTAACCTAAAATACCAATTATATTTCTTCTAAATGTATCACAGATGTTAATATTTTGGTTTTCTGCATCATTGGGTGTTCTGAAAAAGGTAAAAAAATCTAACCTTTTCCCTCCCTTCCTAATAAGGAGTATGAACACTTCTCTTTTTTAATTAAATGTTGAAAATATATGAGATCATTGAGATTTATATAGGCAGATTTGGCAGCCTTTTCATATTTACTTGGACTATGAGGTATATTTTTATGTATGCTTCTGTCAAAATAAGTATGTAAACCATTTTTTATTTTAGTAATTCTTTTTATTAGACATGGATCAGACACTGATAATGTCAGTGAACCTATTCTCTGGCCACTTAAAGTTGTGTATATTACGAATAGCTTCACTAAAGTGAGCAGAATTGCAGGGATGTAAAAGCAGCAAGAGGAGAATAGGGTCCAGCATGTGAGGGCAACAACTGAGGCATGTGAGTAAAATCACTCCTGTCAGTCAACAATTGCAGATTGGCCCTGTGAGTCAGGTTGGAATTGCATTTTCCTTCTGCAGCCTTGTATTGGTTTTTCATTGGTAATAAGTTTCACCCACTTAATTTGTCCCCTTATAAATGCGTTTTGTCACTGCCAGTTGTCAATGGGCCTGCACCACAAAATTCAGATCCAGACACAAATTCAGCTCATGTTCCATTTTGCCCTGAACGAGACTTTTGGCTTGGCCTGTCGCATAATTGAGAGTAAACCACAGCATGTGGATTTGGACGCAGGTCCGGCCTCAACTCTCCTGGAGTCTGGGATTCTTCAGATCCGGGGGTTTGTTTCCAGACTCCTTGTAATTTGTGCTATTTAATATCTGTTAATCTTTTCTTTTCATTTCTTTGTCTCTCATTTCAGTCTTTAGAAAACGTATTGGGGGAAAAAAATAGAGGGAGTCAAACAAATCTTAGAATATTTATTCCAACATCAGCAGACATCTGTAGGAAGATGACAGATAAAAAAGTGGGTGGGAAACAGCTGCAGAGTTACGTTTAAATAACACGGGGCCAAACAAAAGCAGTGAGACGCTGTTATGAAGAGCAAGTTTCCATCCTTGGGATGGCAAGCTGCTTGCTGAAACCATCCAGGACAAAGGCGCATGCTGCAGGATGGTACCAGGGCTGCTCGCAGCCTCCGACCTGCCCGAGCGCCGGGAGCTGCGGAGACACCAGGCACCTCCAGCAAGCCGCCGTCCTTGCGCCCCCCCGCCGCAGCCGCGGTCCCGCCTGCCTGACAAAGGCGAGGACGGAGCCAGTCACAAAGGACTGATTTCCTGCTGTCTGCCCACAGGCAGGTCTTTGTGCTCTCTTTGTGAGGTGCGCTGCTTTTGGCCGCCCCACGCCTGTCCTCCCCGCCAACGTCTCCCACTGGAAGCAGCCCTCCTCCGAGAGTGCCTGCGCCCCCCCCGCCCAGGACCCGCCATCCGGGGAGCTTGTGGCAAACTGGAGGTGATCCAGAGAAGAGCCGTGAGAACAATTACAGCATCAGGGAATGCACCCAACAGCTTAAATAAATCAAGCCTTTCTCTGTGAAAAACACATGAAGAGGATGAATTAATTAGAGATTACAGCCACCCATGAGGAATAAAAATTTGATAATCGAGGAGGTTTTGGTCTGCGGACAAAGACGTATCAAGGTTTAACATCTACTGACGTTGAAGGTAAAACAATTTAGACCAGAAAAAGGCAGGACAATCAACTCCTAAACAAATATACCAAATTCGGATTTAAAGATTTGCACTGAATTTCCCCAAGAATACTGGAATTTTTCCCTAGAAGATAGGCTGTAGTTTAAGCAGGAATTAATTTTAGGAAGTTCAACCACATGCGCTGCAAAAGGAATCAGAATAAAAGATCAAAACAGGCCCTCCTAGCTTTGTAAATAAGGAGTCCAATAATAAGCAGCTAAGCTCACATTCCAGGCTCCTGAGGACATATTACAGGCAGGAACGTGACATGACTTTCCAAAGGCTGCATGACAAATCTATGCCCAGACCTGAAAAGAGACCCCAGGATTCCCGACAGGAATGCTCTTTGTCCCTGCTGTGTTTCCATCCTTTCCTTTCCTTCTTTAAAGCTCTCATCTCCTTCCTGTCCTGCTCCCTTCGTGCCTTCCTCTGGGCTTGCCACCAGGTCCCATCCCTAGCTGGTCTCTTCTCTACCTCTCCTCCCCCCTCTCCCTCTTTTCTGTGGAGCCTCTTGAATGCTGCACTGATGTCTTCTGCAGATGAAGCGGGCTGTTGCATGTCCTATCCCGGACACAGTGCTGCTGACCACATTTTCCAGCAAATGCCCACAGCTGCTAAAGATCAGGTGAAGAAGCCACAAGAAAGTGGAAGCCTACTCTTGGCTTGGAGGTCAGAAATTGAGACCAAATGGCTGTGCCAAAGAGGCTGGGGGCTAC
>NW_010536986.1:0-7591 GCF_000687285.1 Phaethon lepturus | reverse complement strand
CCTGCCGGCAGCCATCCCCAAGAGCAGCACTCAGCCAGCAGCAGCATCAGTAACAGCAGTGTAGAGCTGCCACTCCAGACAAATGACACAGGGAACTCTGCCTGCCATGAAAAAACATTTAAAATCTCCTTCGCCATCTACCTAGCTGCCATGGAGCACTCTCCATGACCACGTGAGAAGTCATCTCAGCACTGACACCAATTCAATCGTTCAATCCTACAACAGGGAGCTGCCTGTCTGGGCATATGGAAATGAGAATGAACCTAGGAGTAGCTTTAGCACTGACCTTCATAATTTTCCCAGTTTCTTCTTACCATAATATTCTGCAGTATGTATGTAAAATCTTAACCTTGTCTATTGCTTTAAACAATCACTTCCTCTATTTCCAAACCGTTAGATCAGTTCTGTTCAAACGAAGAACATATTAATAGCAACCTCTATATTCCCTCTAGGATGCTCTCAAGTCTTACTGTGTTTTTAATCTTTGCAGAGCCCAAAAAACCAACCACATCAGGTGATGTGAATGCCATTTTTTTTCATTTCTTTATGGATGTGACTGGTTAGGAGTTCTGCAAAGATTAAAAACCCCATTCAATAAAACTATAGATTTGAAAAAGGTGCATCATGATATGATTAACAGAGGATTCAAAAGAGAAGATAAAAAGAATATTCCTGACATCCATAGAGAGGTAAAAATCTACAGAATAAGAGAAGCAGCATTTACCTGCTCTCTAATAACAGTGAGAGATAAAACAACCTCATCAAAACTTGGGAGGCATCAGAAGCAGAAAGATTAGGCTGAGATTTCTGGATTTCCAGATTGCAAAGAGAAAGAGTCTCTTTAGCTGGTCTGAAACCACAGAATAAATAAGACTGTTAAAATGGAAACCAGAACAATTTGTTTTGCGTATAGGCTGCAAACTAATATTCATGGTCAGGGATGGAGAGGAAAGAGTTTCTTGTGCGGACAGGGGGAGCAAGAAGGACCTACAGCATATGACATTTAACATCACAGTCTGTAAGCAGAGTGCTGCAACTGGTGTATCATATATCAGCTCTAACTTCAGTTTTCTCAGTTTGCATTAAAGATACGTTCAAAACTCACTTCTCACTTCTTGCTCTTCAAGTATGTTTTTTTCCCTTCCAGCACACAGTAATCATTCTAGTTTTTTGTACAACAGAATATTTTACCCTAGGAAAATATTTTTTGTTCCTCACGTTGCAACTTTTCACTCTTTTTCTGAAAAGTTAACATCCTCTTTGGGGAAAACACGGTGAAACAGAAAATGACAGGCAGGAGAGATGCTTATTATTGCACCTTTTGAGTAAGGCACAAGACTATGCCATGGTCTTGGTGTGTCACCACAGAAGATATCTTAACCATTTACTTGGACTTCTTGTAGGCTGACACATTATGAGGCAACAAAGCTCATCAGTGGGTGATAATTCTGTTCCATGGCAACTTCCTGTGTTTCAAATTATTTCTCTTATACCCTGGAGCAAGAGGAGAATGTTTTCATAGAAGCCTGTAAATGCCTGCTCTCAGGCATTTTTTGTTACCTGGTGACAAGAGTCCTCACCCAGGATTTTCCTCTTTTTATTTTTTTGTTCCCGATCACCCAAAGTGAAGTGTTCATTTTCCCAAGACATAATCCTTTTCTCCCCATAATTTCACCACAGTTTTTCTCCTGGGTGAAAACAGTGTGAATAACAGCTAGGAGTTACTTCCATCAGACTCAACTTCAAAACAGAAACCAAAAACCCAATACTGGCTTTACTGCAGCTACAGAGTCTACCCTTATTGAAACAAACAAAGAAACAAAGAGTTTTATACAAGTATAATCCTATAAAATTTATTCAAGCCACTGCCAACCTAAAGCTGTGCAAAAGAAAGAAGAATCAGGCCCACTGAGCTGTTGTTAAATAAACCCACCACGAGAATAACACAACATAAGCACCAAGGTGCAGTTCTGAGTCCAGTGTGTGTCTTCTTAAAATGGAATGAGGTCTTTGAGGTACAAGATATTACGTGATGGGTTGGGGGGGGAGGGTTTTGTCATTCAAAAATGTCATGTCACAAATCTTATGAGGAGCGGCTGAGGGAACTGGGGTTGTTTAGTCTGGAGAAGAGAAGGCTGAGAGGAGACCACATCACTCTCCACGGCTACCTGAAAGGGGGTTGTGGTGAGGTGGGTGTTGGTCTCTTCTCCAAAGTAACTAGCAATAGGACAAGAGGAAATGGCCTCAAGTTGTGCCAGGGGAGTTTTAGACTGGATGTTAGGGAAAATTTCTTTACTGAGAGGCTGGTCAAACATTGGAACAGGTTGCCCAGGGACGTGGTGGAGTCACCATTGCTGTAAGTATTCAAAAAATATGTGGACGTGGCACTTTGGGACATGGTTTAGTGGGCATGGTTGGTGTTGGGTTGATGGTTGGACTTAATGATTTTAAAGGTTTTTTCCAACCTTAATGATTCTGTGATACTGTGATTCTCCACTATGAGCAAGATGTTCTAACACCATGTGTGTGCTGCACTTTCCAGACACGTAGTGTCCCCACCCATCCTTTTTCATGACCCATACCATGATAATTTTTTTAACATTATCCTCTTTGTGCATTCAGCACCTTTAAGGAGAAAAATGTCAATCAACACCAGCCTCGCCGGCAGCGTGTGACTTCATCACAACCTGTGTGACTCATTTAGCAAGGGAATATAGCATAAACAGCAGGGTAAATTTATCTTTAACAGGTGATGAGTGCTTAGTTTTGGATCAGACCTATTTTAATTGAAGGAGGAGACAGTTACTGTATTTTTGATATAGTGCTTTTCCCTGTACTGCCATATCTTATTAACATGACAAAAAGTCATGAAAGCTTAGAGCTTCCTCTGTGTGGTCACACAGTACCACACTTGATTGTCCTAGCCAGATTTTTGCTTTCCCAAGCCTCTGAGACTCTTGCAGTTGAATTACACAACGTTTTCTTGAGCAGCATCTGTGCAGCAGAAATCTTCAGCCTCGAGAAAGGCTTGGGAAGACAGACTGCTTCCTTACACGTGGTTGCTTTTGTCAGCACATAAATCAGCCCCTGAGAGGCCTCAGCAAAGCGGTGTTGATCCAGTGGGGAGTGCCTCGGTTGGATAGGAGGGGCCAATCATTCCAAGTCTGGCTGAGAAAAACAGTGAGCTGGGAAAAGCTCAGGAGCCTGGAACTTTATATTTTTGAAATTTTGAAGGTTGCTTTTGTGATAATGTAACTTCCTCAACAGACAGTTCAACAGGATATTACAGAACATTTTCAGGCTGTATTAGTTAATTGCAAAAGATGGGCATCATGCGTTGCAGAACATTGCAGACACAGCAGAAGAATCCCACAGGAGACCATACGAAGAAGAAACTTGCAGTATCAGGCAGTTCCTCATAGACAAACACTGATATCATGGGATTTGAAGGGACATTTGCTACTACTTCTGTTGCAGCAAAATCATATTTTCCCAGCTCTCCAGGGGGTCACAAAACATTCCTAATTCTCTGGAACATCTAAGGGTTCCTTTCCATAGCTCAGTCATGACCAAACCAATGAGAGAATAGCTGCAGCAAATGCCCTTGGAAGAAAGACCTTTTGTAGCAGAAAAAAGATGCCTTGTGAAGCACTGGAGATTGATATGCACACACAAAATTCATGTGAAGTTGCAGCTGTCCCCTCTCTGAAGACCAGTTGCTTCACTAAAACCTGTATAGTTTAGCAGGAGTCCCTGCTTTCCATCAAGGATCATGGAACAAACTCTTGGCATATAGCAGGGAAGCTTCCTCTCCCAAACAGAGCAGAAACAACCTCCAGTCCTCACATCTTCCAACCATTTAGGACTGTTTTAAAAAACCTCCCTGACTGCTATTTCTCTACACTAATCAAAGCATCTGAGTCTCTATGAAAGAAGTCAAATATGCTTGCAGGGTCTTTGGCATGCACAGAACTGATTTCACTATTTTCCTTTTCAGCCTCTAGTTTCTCAGCAACTGCTTTGGCAGTACCTTCAAGTGGAGCAGCCTCAACTGTTGTCAGCTTACAGTATCCCAGTTTGCATGCCCTACTTAATTGCTTGAAATTCAGAGGTATTGAGCACCTGGGACTCCAGTGGAATTTAATGAGAGCTGTGTCTGCTTCCTCACCTCTGAAAAGTGAGGCCCAGAGGACTTCTTTTGAAGACGTCAATTGCTATCCTCTACCCTGACTTCCTATATTATTTCCAAACAAGCATCTATTACTCCTGATGCTGGTAGGTATAGCTTTTGAATGTTAAGTGTCCTGGTCGAAGGTGTCAATTTTAGTCCATCTTTGCCTGTTTTAAAAGGGATGGGGATTATGTTACTTTATAATTCCCTCTTAACTTTGTTCTCTTCTATATCAAATATGAATTATTGACAGAATCACCCCAATCTGTCACATTTGATGAGACACATATACCATGGGATACATTAAATGGAGAATATAAGCTTAGAAGCATATGCCAGTGGATCTGAAAGAGAATTAATTTCTAATTCAGTGCATGAAACAAACAACAATGAAGAACATTACGAAGCTTTGTGACCTAACAGTAGTCCCAATAACGAAAGGTTTCAGTGAAATCTAACTAATCTAGGGTAAACTAGAGTCCCTTGTACAAAAAAGCTTGAAAACAGACACATGAAAAAAAAAACCACACACACAGTCCATCTAACAAATATGATTTAAGGATCAGATTCCAAGGCTTTTAGTCATGTTGAATGGTACCTTCCCATCCATGAAAGACCCCATTGAACCAATGGGACCATTTGTGGAACAAGGTACTATTCAGCTCAGAAGTAGAGTGAAAGGGATCAGAATCCAGCCCAAAGTTAAAAGTAAACAGGAAGTTCCAGCAGCATATCACACAGTAGTCAACATGAAAAAAGAGTCAGCATTCTCCGGTGGTTCACATACTAAGACACTGCAGTCATCTCCACACACCAGAAAATAACTGCAATATCCCGTATGACTGTTAGCAAATCATCTTCACTATGTATTTGCGTATAGGTGTTGATTAGAGACCGCAACAGAGAACAGGGACCGCTGTGCTGGGTATGTAATACTAGATAGTGCCTGCTCCGAGCAGGTTATGAACCAGTAGCATAGCCAGACAAATGTGTATGCGGAACGAGCAGCTATGCAACCTGGTCATATATTGCTTAGAAGTGGAGCTAGAAACAAAATCTTCAGAGCTAATGTAGTGTCTAACTCCTACCTGTCACCGCCGCATACCTTATGTGACAACCACCACTGCAGCGCTTCACAGGCACGGTGCACATATTGCCAGATGATCAGTGGGGAATCACCTGGCTCATTAGGTATCCCTCAGGCCTCGGCATTGCAAGTTTTTGTTTAAAGAGCCTTTACATGTAGAAGTGTTTCACAGTCGTTGCCTGATGGATGAGGAGTGGATTTGACTCCGCTAGGTGTCTGCCTAGCTACCAGGCATTGCAGTGTCAGGTATATGTTCAAGAGCACAACACATTAAATTGTCAAGTCAAACCATACTAAGCAAGAAACCAACGGCATAAATTACTGTTTATAGGGGGATGGTTTATAGGGAAGAAAGAGAGAACACATGAACGTATAAGGACGTGAGTCAGACTAAGCTACAGGGGACTAACCTAGAGGGTCAAATGTCCTTTTCCTCTCCAGGCAGTTATTCACCGTAAAAACAAAATATTAGTTCATTAGCTAACCCCTTCCCCCACTCTTCTTTGAATAACTTTTATGGGATAGGAGATCTTCTTGGTAAAATTAAGTAAGATTTCAATATTGTGAGAAAAACAGCAGAGAAATTGAATTTATTTAAAAAAATACTACTTGCGTAAAAATGCTATGGAAATCCTAAAATGTATCTTAATTGCATGGGCAATTTGGCTTGCACGTTTTAAGCTGGCAAAAAGCGAACACTGAAACTGGAAGAGTCTCTCTGAGCTACTGAACTTGCTCCTCTTCGCAAAGTACATCAAACTGACTATAATTAACTAAGCAGTAATTAAAAGCTCCAGAAAGAAGGCTGTACTATAGTTGTGGAGAGGAAAAGCTCATCAGTAGCTGAAGCACAGTATCTTCACACCCAGGAAAAATCAGTATCAGTGAACCAACTGCTGAAAGCAACTACAGGGACCAACAGAAAATGAGAAAACTAAGGTCAGTGAGAAAGCACATCTGAGATACAAAGAAAAGACACTCCATTGATGGTTAGGAGGAAAGTCAGCAACAATTAACACCAAATTAATAACTAAAATTAATTTTATTCCCAGTTTTACTGGCAATTCTTTCTTCAGTGGAAGGAAAAAGAAACACTAAAAAAGAATTCTGCCTCTTGCTAGCAGGTATGATGAACGTATGATTGTCCATATGCAAGTATGGACAAATGGACAGAAAACAATCCATGCCAAGTTTACCTGTTTGACCATAGATGCCAGTAATGTTACCTTCCATCAAACTTAAGTCTAAACAGCAACTCACATGACTGATGTAAAAGATGTTGCTGAGGTTCCACTAAGCTTTTGAGGTCCCATTGCTGGGTTGCTGTCTACCTGATGTGCCTTAAAAGCAGTGGAAGTTCCTTCATCTAAAATAAGGCTCAGACAGTGCCCCACAAGACCTTCCTGAAAAGCACATGTTGTACCTGAAAAACAAAGATAGTACCTTCCCATGTGCAATGACAGCCAGAGGATGTGCCACAGACTGAGACACAGATGACCACCTTTTCCTGTTCTTTGCAGACTTCTGTGTGTAGGACAGTGATGAGATAGAAAGAGACAGATATATATATCATGCACAGTACCAGACTGCAGACCACAACAGGTCATTCTCTTCCTATCCATACCTCTCAAGATTTAGATACTTCCTTCCTAAGGAAACACCAGTGTGCTGTTCCAGATTTTCAGCTTTGTTAGAGGATTTGACTTCAGGCATACCAAGCTTTTCTGGTGAGAGTGGTAAAGTGGGAATCCTCCTTTTTAATCTCACCAGAATGTGAACTACGAGATTCAGATCCTGCTCCTGGGGTTCAGAAGCACGAGAGCAAACAGACTTTGAACACTGCCCTGATTGCTCCAGGGACCGCACATAGCACAGCCTCTCAGAGATGCCACCTTGCAAACCTCTCAGGGCTGCTCACAGCTATGCCTGTTCTCCCGTTCTATTCTTCAGTTATTTTCATCTCACACCAAGGTCTAAGGAACATTATTCTCTGCCTTCACAAACACAGCCCACCACAGCTGCTTGCAATCTTCAACTGTTTTCATTCTCTGCACTGTGACTGCATCCTGGCATTCACCACCATTGACTTCAAAACCCAACCTCTTCCTATACCTTGAGCCCTTTTTTCACCACATTTTCAAGAAAATTCTTTTATATTACATGCTAAGCTGAACTAATGATTCCTGTGCCAACTTGATTTACCAAAAGACTAATCAAACAACAATTTAATTGACACTGATGAAGAGACCTTTGAAGTTTCATCTGAACAGGTTACCAACGTCACTGCTGCTTCTTTTTTCCTGCTAACAGAATCACAGAATCACAGAATCACA
>NW_010536985.1:9518-31320 GCF_000687285.1 Phaethon lepturus | reverse complement strand
GAGCGCCCGCGCGGAACCGCGCTGTGCCAGCGGTAAAAAGCAAGAAGCGTTTTGTTGAATTCTTCCTGACGGGGTGACCGTTCGGGCGCGGTGATGGTCCTAATGACAGCAGATATTTTTTCAGTGCGACTCCCCCCGGGAGGGGATGCCCGGGCATAGGTAACTGGATATCCTGGAACCGCTTAGAAACTTTTATATCGTTCTGTATTTGTTGAAAAGATAATGACTGTTTCTGTCTTGAAGTGACCTAAAAACTGTGGAAAAGCAATATGCAGAAGTACGTTGAAGTTGGGTCCTGTCTGCCTCCTGTGTGAGCTGATAGACATTTGTCAGCGCTTTCCATATGAATTTGGTATAAATTTAAATGTACTCCTAACCGCAGACTAATTTTGTGTATTAATGCCTGTGACAGCCCCGACTGCCTGCAGGATGAAAGCTTATTTTTTATATTCTGAACAGCAGCACTGCATTTCACCAAAAAAAGTAATTGTTTTAAAAAAAAGAAAAAAAGAAAAAAAGTTGAGATCTGGAGTAGGTCACAAGTGAGCCGGAGCCTCGGTCACTGGCAAGACCTGCTTCTCCCTGGGCAGCTGGACCTGGGGTACAGGACAGTACTGAATATCCTGACTTTGTCACCAGGCTGCATCGAACCAGCTGCGGTAATTTTAGCCTTGTCACCTCCTTTCTGGTTGCAGTTATCGAGTTAAGAGTTATTTGCAATCTGGCAGATTTGGAATTCGCTTTCTCGTAGTGTTAATATTTTTAGCAGCCAGAAGCAGAGTGATTTTGCTCTTGTCAGTGAGACGGGGAGGGGAAGAAGAAGAAGAAGAAGGAGAAGGAGAAGGAGCTGCAGGCGCCGGGGACGCTGCGGCGGCGAGGGCTGAGGGGAGCTGCGTGGAGCTGCTCCAGCACGTTTGACACAAGCGTTTGCTTTGCTTTGTCTGCGGATCTGCGGACAAACGCCCTTTCAGGCAGCGACTGGTTTGCTGGCATTAACTCAGCCTCTAGTGAATATTTTTTCTGTATCTCTAAACTGACATTTTCTTGGAAATGGCAAGGGCTGGTTTGTGCAAGACTCTGCCTGAGAGTGGCCAGATTTGCAAATCAAAATTCAGGCTCATTAGGCATAGGGTGCCCTTGAATTACGCCTGCTATTTCGGTAGCCAGGCACCGTAGCGCTTGTGCTTGGCGGCGGGGCGAGTTATTGGCCCGACTTTATAAATGCAAGATACCCACCAGATTGCAAACCGGGCTGTGAAATTCTCCTTGAAGATCCATCACGATCAAAACGTACTGGCTTCGTACCTCAGTCAGGTGAAAAATCTCACTGCCTGTGTGCGTGTAGAAATCCCAATTTAGGCTGTATTTCCAGAACTGTGCAGCTCCGCTAATTCCTTAGTGTAAGTGTGGAATTCCTAATACTGGTGTCAAGAGGAATTTTTGTACGCTTTTTTATTTATCTCTAGGGTTGTTTTTAGTTATACCTTTATGGGTATGAAAATGTTATAAATTTATGGTGTAGTTAAATCTCTTGTAAGTGGTATAACGAAACCTTCAAACTCCCTTCAGCTGGGGGCTTGCCAATCATTTGTCGCCGGAAGATGTTAATTGCTGATTTGATTTTCAGTGAAGTGAGATCCTATTATGTATCTCAGTTCCAGCGTAGGCTCATTTTTGTTCCCTGTTTTCCTGTGTAATTGTAAAGTTGGGGGTTTTGTTTGGGTTTTTTTTTCATAAAAAGTCATTTTGTACCTAGGGCACTGAAGCTTAATGATATTTATATATTCTAGCTCTTCTTTTAAAATGCCAACTCAATATATAATGTTTAGTTCTTTTTGTGATTTTTAGATGTTAGTTAATAGGAAACCTGATAAAAACGTTGCCCAGAAAGCTTGTATAGAAACAGCAATTTTTAAAAATTTTTGTGTGTGTGATAATGTATATACAGAGAGAGAGAGAGACGAAGAGTTGTTTGTCTTCTCAGACTGTGGATTTTCTTACATGTTGATCATTAAACATTTGAAGATACCATTACATCTGCTTTTCTCCTGGTATCTCTCTCCTTTGGTGCTCTCTCTGCTTTGTCTTTGCCCAAGCTACCTATTCAGTTAGACTTTAGTGATACAGGTTATGATTATTCTGTAGCACTGTATTCTGTGTCGTATAAGTATATAGTGCTTTATATAGTGTGTGCAGTGCTAAGCTATATGTATTATATGTGAAAAATACACGTCGTATATCATCTATGTTACTATATTGTGCAGTGCGTATACCATAAACTTTAGGAATGTCCTGTCACTTTGCACACACAGACAAATCATCGTGCCCTGAGTGGGAAATCTGCCCGAGCCTCTTCAAAGCCTCGTAGCTCTCAGGCCGCGGATGATACGATCACACGAAATAAAATGAGGTAATGGACTGAAGACGACAGCCAGGAGCGTATCGCAGGGTGCGGGGAGACTTTCCTTCTGCATAGATGTAGCTGAAAGTAGAGACCTTTGTGGCTGATAAAAAGGCTGCGATGAAGGTAATTTTTTCTTCCTGAGAGAGATTTAAAAGGAAAGAAATTTTATGGAAGATGTGTGGATAACATCAGTGGATGCCTTTACCAAATGTTATGGAGCCTCTGTAAATAGTTCTGTCAGGGCTTCACAGAAAAATGTGGCGCTCAGCGTTTCCAAAACGCTTTATAGATTACAGGAACAAACGACTTCGCTGTGGGAGAACTGGCTGGTGATCCATCCAGCATCCTGTCCTTCACGGCAGTCAGTCCTGGTGCAGCGGCCGCTTCGGTGACGTCCGGGTTTGGGCGGCCAGTTAGAGGTCAGGGACCCACACCAGCGATGGGGAGTGACTGGTGACAGTAAGGTGGGTTCCTCCTGCCGCTCTGGTGTCGTCGTTATTTCTTCTTCTTCCTCCTCCTCCATATTTGTATGTTTTAATATACAGGAAGGATATTATTAGAAATTAATTAAAATATTTTTTTGTAATTATTTTGTTAACTTTTTTCGTGACTTTGAATTCAACTTTGTCTTGGGCTGTTGGTTTCCAGTTTTGTTGCCGCCTTGTTTGACTGTGCCATTATTTCCCTCTTCACCTGTATCTAAAAGGGGAGTGAGCTCTTCGGGCATGGACCACTTCTGTCCGTGCCTTGCTCAGCATATGCCGAATACAGGGCTGTGTCGCCTCACTTAGGTTTCAGTCGTGGTGTGAATAAAAAAGACAGATGAATAAGTTTACAAGTGTGAAGGAATTAATGCTCATTAATTTCTGTACATCAGCTGGTGGCTAATGCTGTCATTCTCATTTCTGCAAGCGCCGTTTAATGAGCAAACATGCTAACTTTCTCCATTTTTCTCTTCCGTTCTGTCATAGTGTAAGTGGTACATGCGAGAGAGGAGAAGAAGAAAAATAATGCAAAGTCAGACCAGTATTATTGTACTGAACACTTTTCCTCCTGCCTCACATGACAGGAATACGTATGTGTGATTTATTGCTATTTTGCATGGAAGAACACCATCTTCCTGTGTAGAATTGCAATTAAAGCAGAAAGAATCTCATCAGTCATCCAGCCATGTTTCCATGACACGTACAACTTGCAAGTCAAACACTGAAATCTTTATTTAACCAAAATTGTCCTTTGTCATAGTGCAAACTGTATATGAGTAAGGAGTTAATTGCACAGTTGCTAATTCTAATGAGGTGCCGTATTAGGGTAGAAGCTGTCAGAGTAGGACTGGCATCAGCGTGATTTTACATTTTGGTGGGTGTTTGTTTAATTCATAGCAAACACGTTGGTATTCTGCATATGCTGGTTGGTGTGCACCCCACTCCACAATGAGTTTGTCACAGTGTATTTATATTAATAAAAGTCTGAACAGTGGAAAAACTTAGGAAAATTCAAATTACAAATGAGATTTATTACTAAGAGACATTAAAAAAAAATACATGACTGGAGCTGCTTCACCAAGGACACCAGCATTTGTCTATCACATGTGCTTTCTAATTCAGGTTTTATGTCTTTCAAAAGTTTCTTCGAGCCTTGCTTAGTTGCACTTACTTGAAACTAATGTAGGACAGAGTGGCTGAAATTTATGGCTGCTGCTGTTCCAGAAGACAGACAAGAAGGTCCTAGCCCTTCTGGCCCTAACTTCCATCAATATATATTAATCGCTGTTGATGTCCAGAATAAATGATACCTATTCCTTATGTTGCTGCTCTTAGTACTGAATTACAGTTAACGCAACGCCACTTGACTGTCTTTGGCCTGAACACATTCCCTTTCCTTAGCCTTTCTTTCCAATCGTATTGCCTACTCCTTTGCTTGTTTTGATTTCCTTTCTTTACAACAAAGAGGTTCAAATTGGTTCATGTATTTTTTGCTTGGGGGATCAAAAGTGCAGAGAACTCCAGGTACATGTGCAGGGATAGGTGTGCGTTGCTGAAATTTAACATCCTCCTGAGATCTCCTGCTGGCTTTTTTCCATTTGCTGTCACCCGCAGTTCTTCTTTCCGCGGCTGCTTTTGTCTCTGAGTTTCATTGTATTAAATACACAGCAAATTGTCTTTCCCAAATGTTCTAATATTTTCCAGATCTGTTAGGGTGTCTGGGAGTTATATAGAACATTATGTTTTGTTTTACATTAAATAATGCTAATATATGAGTGGGATTTGAAAAGCTTTTAGATGTCCTAATTCTGTTGGCTATGAATGCAAGGGGACAGAAGTGAGGCCCGTGGTTTGTTCTTGAGAGATGCCCCATAATCCTCACGTGTGATAAATTCCAGGACCACAGGATCAGTAATCATGGTTTTGGTAACTCTCGAGCTTTTTGTTGTTTCATTTGTCTTCATAGCCCTTACTGTGACATGCCAAGCCACCGGTGCAAGTGCTTTTCGTTACGTACCTTAGTCACAGAAATGCGTCTTCCTTCCTGTCCACTCTTTATAGACAAGCATCTATAGGCAAGCATCAAGGCTTGCATTGACAGTATTTAATCTTCTTTTTGATCCTGTCTCTAATAAATGTGGCATGTGCTGAATCTCCACAGAATGACGCTGTTTTGAGATGTAGTTTCTGCTTGTTCAGAATTTAGCTACAGCTACTGTTGTCTCATCTGTAGTCACATTTTTCTGGAATGGTAAACAGTTCAGATGGAAATACCTCCCATTTATATATTCACTGGGAGATGAACAAGAAGATTGTTTTCCTTGTGTATTGACCAGTTTCTGTAGTGTTACCAAACGCCGGGTCAGTATTCGTTGGTTTTGCTGTAGAGCATGTCACGTTCTATAAACCTTGCCATGAAAAGACAAGGTTCTCTCCCAAAACTCTGTCTGCATAGATGTGGCAAACCCTCAGCAGAAGCCACCTGAAGTCAGCTTTGTCTCTTTGTGTGCCAGCTGCTTATCTGGAGAGATTAGAGAAAAGAAAGAGGTGAGCACTGGGGAAGCAAAACTGTTGAAGAACACAATCTGTCTAATTTAACAAAAAGATCAAGCTGTGATTCAATCGCAGTATATGACTGTCTGCATAGGAGAGAGTATTGGATACTAAAGGGCCCTTTCGTCTAGGGGAGAAAAGTATAAATCAGTATGCAGAGTGGCTGCAGTTAAAGCCGCTGTAATTGAACCAAGCCACGAGTTTTAATGGTGGAATGATTAATAACTGAAACAAATTACCAAGGAATGTGGGAAGTTCTCCATTGCTTGATATCTTCTGGTCAAGCCTGGATACTTTCAATGACATGGTTCAAAAAAACCCAAGTTAGAGCTATTGGCCCAGGGGAGATGAGCAGAAAGCTAAGTATGGTGCTACTGTATGTCAGGTTAGAAGGCCGCCTCCTAAATGACATGCTCTTCGTTCAGCAAGTGTTGCCCGAACAGCCAAGTGTGCCTTGCTCGGCATCCTCACAGCCTGAGCCGGGGGCTGTGGATTGCTGCCGGAGGCACCTGCAGAGAGGGAGGGAAGAAGCCCCCTGACGTGCTTGTCACACCCCCTGGTGTCGTATACTTGAGGCGTTAGATGGAAGAAAAGGGGATACCGGAGCCTGCTTTGGGATTTCAAGCACAAGAGAGCAGTGATACAGTCACTTTACATCCACAGGAGAGGAATAAAGCCTGTTGTCCAAGATGCTTAAACAAAGCACCATCGATTTTACCTGTCGCTGTGTTACTGACTCTTCCCTATATTAACTCAATCTGGAAATCGTCAAAGACTTTTTAATAAGAAGATGCAACTTTGCACCCTAATAGCATCTTGACTCCTCTCTCTTCATCCCCACTGAGCCTGTTTGTGTTGTGTGCCTGGAAGACTCTATTGCTAGTAAATGGAGAGATAGTTGTCCTTACAAGACAGCCGTGGTTCTTCACTGGCAGAACTTTAGATCATTAATAATGAGCTCATGCCCCCCATCTATCAATCAGTTAGCTTTTCAAATAAAATGATAAGAAATATGTTTAGCTCAAAGTAGTTGGAGTAAATCAGGGACATGTATGCACTGGCTGAAGATTGAGAGGCTGGAGGTCTTCCAGACTTCATCTTCTGGATGAATTGTTGAGGATTTATTTGGCCTTTTATTTCTTGACAGCGATTGCTTTCATTCATGGCAGAGGTTAGAACAATCGCACAGAACTATTTGAAAAATATTAAGATTAATGATTTTATGTGTAAACTATTTTTCCCCACTCAGAACATTAAGGGATAAGAAAACGAAGAAGCTCTTCTCCTTGAGGAAATGAGACCTCGGAGGTCTTGCCTGTCTCTCTTCAAAAGAAGAATGGAGGTGGTTTCCAGAAGAACTGAGGGTCTGAATCAACTTGTGCTGTGAGATTTGTAAGTGGTCGTGTTTATAGGAGATTCAGAAGGACCAGAAGCTCACGTGCTTGCCTCTGGGGCCACGGGCAAGTGCCTGTAGCAGAAGAAAGTAAAGAAATGCTTCGGCTTAAATGGCCCTTGGAGAATATGAGGGCTCTTTAGATGAGGAGATCTGAAATATTATTAACCCTTTAATACCATTTATTCAGTGGCTTCTGCCACCCGATGCTGATAGTTTCTATGCAGACTTCAATATATAGATAAGAAAACTTGGTATTAAATATTAAAGTAGTCTTGTTTTGCATATGATTTGAATTATTAAATAGCTTTGTTGTGATTTGCTGTAGGCAAAATAGTCAAAGTATGTGTTTTCTCTGTGATGATCATTTGACCTGTGCTGTTAGGCTTGTGTTTGCTTACTGGATAAATGTGAGTGTAGAATCAAGTGAAAGATTTGTGAAGCTGCTCTGTTTTCAGTGTGTCAGAAGAGAAAAAGGCTTCTTGCCTTTATTGACATAAGGTCATGTTCTTTATGCCGGGATAACTAGAATGTTTGTCTTGCTGAGGCTCTTTAATAGAGACAAGGCACCAGTCCCTTTTACCACAACAGAGCGAGGAAGGACAGAGCTATGCCTTTAGCCCGGCGGTCACCAATGCCGAGTTTACTTTGAAGTAGAATTATGTGCCATCTTTTACAGGGAATCGGAGTCAACGTGCAGTAGCTGTCCAGTAGTCAAAATATATTTTCATCAAACGCAGGGAATGGGGCAATGAACAGAATTAGGGAATGACACAAAAATTTTGTTCACAGAACCTTTGTCTGAGATTTATATTCAGAATGCTTTTATAGAGTTTCTTTGTTCGGAGTATGAATTTTTACAGTAATTACTGTAACAAAGTAGGCTATCAGCATGAATGAGCTATGGATAATGTTTGCAATTTAGCTTTTTCTTTCTACTTGATAGCCAAAGATCAGTTTAGATCTTGACAGAAAAAAGACTAGGCAGTGGCTCATCCCAGGAAAAATAAAATTAATAAAGTTTTGTTAAAATTTTGAAAAGGGGAGAAAGAAACAGGAGAAGAGAACAGAAAAGGACTAGAAAGAAATAATATGCACTTGTACGTGGTTTGTAATGTCTTTTTTTGGTACATTTTCGGCTGCTTTTTTCCTAATCTCCATCTATCAAGGCAGTCTCCTTATTTAAATTCTCAAAGACAGTTGTAGAGACTGTGGAAATGAACTATTGCCTATTGAAGTAGTACAGTTCTTATTGACTTTAAGAAGATAAGGATCTGAGAGATGGTGTAAGTTCGGTTCGTACAGTTACGTGAAGGAGAATGAATCACTGAGGAAAGCACACGAACCGAAAACTCTGTCGGGATGGGATTTTCAAATAGTTTCAGAGGAAATTAAGTGTCCAGACTCCATTAAAATGTAACTGAAGTTGGAGCATAACTCTCCAAGTCTTTTCTGAGAAACTTAGTTCAGAAAAAGTTTATTGTGGTTGATAACCTTGAACATTCATAGTTCCACTATCAGCTTCAGCCTTGACATGAAAGAACTCGGAAGCCACGGAAACCACTTCTCTGACATTAGTCCCATGTGATGTGTGACAGCAAAACTTCACACTAGGGGAGGATAGGGATCGGTACAATAACTGCTAACGACATCATTTTCCACAAAACCAATTTTAATCTGCTGTTTAGGGACTTGCAAATGGCCTTAAATAGCTCTTGCCATCGAAGAAGCTCATTGGAAATGCTGTTCAGCAACGCACTTAAACATCTGCACCTTCATTTAATTGTTCACCAAGATATGTTTAGGTCAATCTTGAAAAGTTGCTGTGTCTAATGTTTCTGCTCCCCCCTTCAGCAGTAGAGGAGGAAGAGGGGGAGGAACAGCTGTGTCCTCTCCCCGGCTTCACTCTCAGACTAAGCGTTGTTCGGTAATTGTACGGCTACGAGGCTGTGCGGATGCTCGTACTGTGATTTTCCTCCTTTCTTGGGTATTTTAGCAGATTAGCGGAATGTTAGGCTATGGTTTAGTCTGCAGTTATATAGGATATGACACAGTCTCCTGGAACGTAGTACTGGGGTTCAGCTCTGTTTTCTACAAAAACTGGCCGAAGTTTGGTAAGCTGGTGATACGAGTCAAACCAGTGAAATGGTATTGTCAGTAATAAATTTATTAATACCTTTTTCTACAAAACCATGGCAAAAGCACCATGTTTTTGTTTCAGCAAAGGAGAGAGAAGCAGTAGAACAGATGATGACCTGCTGTATGTACATAATCCATTCTGGGATATAGAAACGGGTATGGCAGAGTGGAAGTAGAGATGTACCTCCGGTTGCTTTTTTATTTTCCCGCCAGTGACTACATGGTGGAAGACATCTCTGTTGCCGCTTCCATAGATTTTTTAGTTTCTGCTTATTTCCATCAGAATGGAGTCTTGCCCACAGATGCAGAGATAGCCTCATAAATCTGAAGGGGCTTTATAAAGGAGTTACAACCCAGCGTTACAGCTGTGTGTCACAAATGGCTGTGAGGCACCAAGATACTGCTGTAGATACTGGTTTGGGTTAGGACCAGCTCCTTGAGCAGAAGCTCATTCTTTCCCTGAACAAACCTACTGGGAATATCTAAAGTATCTCTCTAGAAATTGGAGGCGATTTCTTCTAGAGACGTTTTCTTCCTAGAAGTCAGGAGCATTTTGTTATTCCAGTTATGGAACGTTAAATGCCATGTCCACGTTTTGTGACCTTTGTCATCAGCTTATTCCCCAGCTTGCTAACTTACTGCTTGTGGTGCAGGAGCTGCATCCTTCTGGCCGGCTCATCAGCAGGGCAACGTTAGCAGTACTCCCATCCCACCCTCGCTTAAACAAGAGTAGTAGTTCTGTTGCCATGGGTCATCTTAGAGAGAGCGGGCGCCGTGTGTACCGGAGGGAGGACAGGGAAGGGGAAACTGTGAATGGGAGTCTGCGAAGAGTCGGACAAAGAGCAACGGGCTGGGGAAGGAGACTGGCCCTGGCTGCTGGGTGGTGGACTGTGGCTTGGGGTGCTGTGAGGGAAGAAGAGGAAGGCTCAGGGGTGGGCTGTGGCCAGGGCGGGCGAGTACGTAGAAGTGGTCCCTAAAGCACGCCTGTGAAGTGCAGAACCCGGCGCTGCTGCGTCCTGCCGTGAAACCCGCGGGGCAGTGCCCCGGCTCTCTTCAGTGCTTGTCTGCTGCTGGCAGGCTCTGCCTCAGCTTTCATACAGGCGTGGATGTCTCAGGTCTGCTGTGAGTCCTGTCAGTACTGGTATGGACGGAAAGTCTATTTTGCAATTTTTTTATATGCCATTATGTGTATAATATATATAAACCGCGTAGTACAAAAGAATTACTAAATTATCGAAGTTGCACTGGAAGAAAATGCTAGCGGCAGTCTGTGTAAGCAGTTTCTCTACCATCCGCTAACGCGTGCCTGTTGTATGGGATCATCCCGTTACAGCATTGTATTGCAGCTTTTTCGGATGGGTTCGTTCCCGTAGCCCTGCCCGAGGTATAGATCGAGTCTGCACAGAGGAGGCGGCTGGTCTCGCGTCCGCTGGGCCTCCGCTTCGTGTCTGGAAGCTGAAAGGTGCGCGGGGAGCGAGGCTGGAAAACGTGGGACAAGGATGTTTTCAAGCTTCAGGTGGGTGAGTGCTGCTCTCTAGGAGTGGATCCTGGCCCCCCACCAGAAAGAGCTCCTCTGGGATGCGAGGCAAGTCAGAAAAGCTAGGTCTTTAGTAATGAACACTATGAATTACATCCTCCTCGTTGGCTACGTAGAGGTGTCGTGGCAGCTGCGTTTGAACATGAAATACTCTGGAAAACTGAGGGGCCAGAGAAATGACATCAGGCACCCAAATCTCTTGGCCTTCATCTGCTTCTCTAGTTCTCCTTTTCCTGCAGTAACGTTTTGACGCTGAATTCAGTTGCACGTTTGCAGGGTGTTTTAATAGCGTACGCTGAAGAGCACCAGCCCCCCGAGGGCTGGTTTGCTGCAACCGAGGCTGGAGAGCTCTGCGGAGCAGCAAGGAGGGGACGAAACACCGAGCAGTGACTCCCGAGGTGAACGGGAGCTCCCCGGCGCGGCGCGGGAGCGCTTGTCCTCTGGGAAGCGTCAGCTAAGGAGCTGCCGGCCAGGGATGCAGCAGGCGCGTCCAGGTTTACTGAAGGCCGAGGGGATGCCGTGCCACGGACAGACGTGTCCAGAGCCCCCACCTCAACCGGAGAGCGTGTCGTATGTGGAGAGGGGTGGTGCAGCCCTTGCTGTGAGCAGCGGGGTGCATCCAGCCCTGCTCACAGGGGACTGCCCGCCTGCATTGGCGTGCTCCTGACCAAATTCAGAGGAAACGGGGTAATTCTTCTGTTTTGGTGATAACAACAACAAAGGCGAAGGCTGAGGATGTCTGTGTTGCTCTTTTAGGAGCAAGGTCTCCTTCCTCCCGTGGGAATGCTCGGAGTTGAGGCACTGCTTTGCCTGAGTGCTTAATTTTAAGCCACTGTGTGATTTTTAGCGGTTACCAGAATACTTGGCACCTGGGCACGGCACAGCTCTCGAAGAGCCAACCCAACAAAAACTGCTGTCCCTTTGACAGAAATGGGTGGCAATGTGTTTATTTCTTAGCAAAAGGGTAACGTACGTCCATAATCTGTTACTGGGTACGGACCGCGACGCCCAGAGGTGCACGGCACGGCAGCCTCAATACGTAACCGTGCGAATGATGCGTCGCCATGTAAACCTGAAACGCGTGGACTGGGGCTGTTTCTTCCTCGTCTCGCTGAAAGCGTTCGCTCCAGGCTGCAGCAGCTGGCTCTACGTCTTCGTGTTCTCTGGGCGTGCTTTGATTTGCGGTGAAAGACAAACACGTGATTGTAGGATGTAGAATCCTTTTTTCAGTCGTTACAGAGAACTCTTCAAATGCAATATGAAAGATAAAAGACTAATTTCGTGCCTGACACCAAAAAAATTAGTTATGCCACCCTTTCTCTTGTTCACGTTTGAGAGCGGTGGGTTTGTAAACGACCCGCACTGCATGTCGTCCTTAAACACGCTGCGGCGTCTGCGGGGTTGTTCACATTAAACGATCTTGTTCAGAGCTGAAAGTAGCCGATACTCCGGCGATCTTTGTCCTTTGTTCCTCCCCCCGATCTTTTCTGATACGCTAATTCTTGCTGGGAGTCAAGTCCAGCAGAATAGGCTGCAGTAGGAAAAGCTACTGTCTAAAAAATCTGCCAAGAACTTTTACTCCAATTGTGAGCAGAAACCTGGAACTGCAGTTTTTAAAGATGTGGACCTTATTTAGATCGCTGCAAATCAGTAAGTCCACTGAGGATGACAGATTTTAAATCCCATCCCCCCGCCCCCATAACTGGGATCAAAATAATGGTTCCAAGTGATGTTTGAAAAAAATACGTATTACAAAATTCTACAGAAAATGTTTCACAGCTGCTCAGAATTTAAGGAAAATTAATACTTCCAGATTCACTTGAGAAAAATCTCATTTACCTGATTTTGCACCTAAGGTACCACTGAAATTAATGAGATGCAAGTCTTAAGTCATTTAGTTGTTTTTGAAAATTTTACTTCAAGATCAGTTCCAGCTTTTCCCAAGTATTTCTTTTCACGTATTTCAAAAACTGTTCTCATGACTCTTACTACGATTCAGCATTCCTTTGGTCTACTTGACATAAATATACAACAGTACAAATTCTGTGGTAAATCTCCTTTACCTTACCAGAAGGAAGAGTTAGTCTGTTGTTGCTTTTGTACCAGTAGAAAACAACGTAACGTGCTCACGAGTAAGGACGGAGAGAGGACCGGAGCAGAGGGAACGGGGAGACGTTTCGGGGTTTTGCCGAGCGGAAGGGGGAGTTCGGAGCCATAGCAGCAAGCGGGGCGGCGGCGGGAGCGCTGAAACGCTGCCCGCGGGCACCGCTGCCTGCGGGCACCGCTGCCTGCCCTTGCTGAGTCACGGCAACCGAGGTCTGCGAAGAGAAACGGCTGAGGGAAAACCAGGGTAAGAATTAGGTGAAGGGAGGAAGGTTGGCGGAGAAAACCGGTAGCTGCGAAGTTAAATACAAACGGCAAGTCCTTTAGTGTACTCTCCCGAGACCCCGTGGTGACCGAGGCTGTGAAGGCTTTGCCCTGGAACGGCAGCAGGACGTGGGGCAGGACGAGACCAGGGAAGGACTCCGACCACAGAGCAAATGTACGAGAGAGCGGGTGGGCAGAAGTTCTCAAACACAAAAAGTTGCAATAGTTGGAAAGAGCAGAAAAGAAGATTAAATGGTTGGCAGTTTAGGGGAAACACAAAACATTCACTTCTGTATGACACTGCAAAGAAATGTTATCTGGGGTTTTGGTAGCAGTAGTACCTTTTTTTTGCAGGGATACAGGTGTTTTAACAAGGGCTACGTGTAACAGCTTTTGGTATCTCCAGCTCAGGCACTCTGGGTTTTCCTGAAGAAAGAAGTTCAACGGTAGCACGTTCACCTTGCCCTTCAGTCCTGGGTTTCCGTAGCTGAGGGCACTGGGGCTGCAGCGGTTGTGCTGTCAGCACGGTGAGCGCGAGAAGGCAAATTCCAGCGGCAGCAGAAGTTCGTGGCATTCATTTTGGTGGTGGGTTGTGGAACAGGATCACAGTGTAACAAACAGCTACCCCTAGTGTGTTGGGTGCATTGTGAAACAGCTCCTTCCGGCACCGGTCCCATGTGCCTGTGTGCTTTTCCACCGCGACGCGCCCGTTGTGCACATGTCCATCACGATGCTTTGCAGGATGGTGAGATGATATGAGATATGCCCCCAGTGAATGGTCCTGTTCCCATGCATGGTGTACTGGCTGCGGTGGAGATGTTGCAGAAGTAGCTCCCAGCTGCTTATCTCACTTAATTTAGGGAATTTCATTGCAGTGGTTTGTCCTCGGTCTTGTTTTCAAGGTTGCCAGCACGAAGCAAAAGGAGTTGCCTAATTTGAACTCAAAAAGATGCTCCTTTGATCGCTTACGTCCCAGCTTGTCAGTGGCACTCGGGCAAGTTTATGGGCTTCTCTCTGGATCTCAGATTTGCTGACCTATTTCCAGTTTTAACCCATTTATGAAACCAGTGGTCCAAGCTGTTGGCCTTTTCTCTTCATCACCTTCTTTTAGTAACTAAATGACTACTTATTCATGAGGCAGGGCTGGAGGGCAGATCGGAGCTCTGTGAAAGTATCGGTGTATTTGTGCACTTTATTCCAAGACCACGTCCAGTGTGAATCTTGGTTCATGGGTGAAAATACCCTCTCTTGATCCAACAGAATTATGATTTAGGTGAGGAATCGAGAAGTGGATTTAGCTGGAATACCGCACACCATGCTAGCGTGAGCTATTTACTCTTCAGGGCACTGAAATATTTTATTATTGGGCAACCAAGTGGAAGTAACACTGCAGAAGTTTAGTTGGGTATGAAATATCTACTCTTACACAGCATTTCTAAACTGTTAGCCAAATGCAAGATAACAATGTTTTTTCGCGTAGTGTTTTTCAAGTGGCCGGTTTTGATCTCTGAGCAAAGTGGGGGTGTTTTTTGTCTTGAGTGAATAGCAGATGCAAATACATTTTGAAGGCAATTAGGCAGAGTATTTTTATTTTTGCTCACAATAAACTGCAATCACAAAATTGCTAGCACAAGGTTGAAGGTTATTTACTAAGATTATATGCCACATGTGATTAATCTCTTACCCACTTTTTTCTTTTAGCAAAATTCTAAATTTCCAGGGGATCTGTACAGAATTCTAAGGGGTCAAATTGCAAGGCCGAAAATACTTATCACTGGTGGCTGTGTGTGGAGAATATACCGCATTAAGTAGGTGCTTCTTGCTGCTCAGCTGCTCTCGGGTAACCTGCATCTCCCTCTTGGAGTCCCAGCAAAATCAGCTACCCTGAAGTACTGTAGCACATCCTGGAGACGTGTCTGGCTGTCATAAGGCCATTTTCTCCTGCTGTTCTTCAACAGCATTGCTCTAAAAAGACAACAAATGACATAAAACTGCCAAATAGGTCTGCAGGGAACAAAAGGCCAGTGATTTCCCCAGTGGAAAGGAAGGTGTTGAACGTTGCTTTACTCCCCGTACCCCGCAGCTGCTGTTGGCCATTGCTGATCAAACTGTTGAGTGCTGCTTTGTCCTGCTCTGTGGCCACGTGTCCCTGCCACCTTCCTTTTTGCCGGTCATTGTGTTTCTGAAACTGCCCAAACTGCAGAAGATGGCCAGGTGAAAACAAATCCAGCTACACACACAGAGCAAAGTTCTCAGTGTGGTCCGTCTCCACCAGCAGGGACTGGTCGGTAGGAGCACATTCGGAGGGCAAACAGATCTAAAAGTTGTGTGTAATCAAGGATGGGAGGTGGGGACAGGGAGGAGGAAGAGCAGGATCGCTGTTTTGGGGGGCAGCCCCATGCTTAGGTTAGCTTATGGTGACCGATGAACCAACACCTTGGACCCCAAGTGACGTGTTCTTCCACAGGTTCAATAGGAGGCTCGGGTAGAGCACTGTGGGCTTCGCGTGATCTTCGGTACTGCCGTTATTTGTCGTACAGCTGTACAAGTGCTGCAGGAAGCTGCGGAGATGATGGCGAAAGGGGCTTGCTCTGCACCATCTGATACCTGTTCAATTAATTATCTTCTAAAGACAATTTTATGATGTCATGCAAATTGGAGGCCATAATTTTGCTGTCAACCTTGTCCTCACTGTGTCCTTTTCTCTGGAAAAAGTAGAGTGAATCTTCACTGCAAAGGAGATCTCAGTTTTAATTCATCACGTCTGCTATAATAGTAGAGGCAGTTTTAAGGTTAGAATACTGTATAGAGAAGATGATAATTATTGCTCTGAAGCTTTTCTGGAGAAGAAGGCAAGAGGAAATGTTCCATTAACATTAAAAACATATACAGAAGAAGGTGACAAATAAATGCTTCCACCATGCTACTTCCCCGTGATCAAAAGACACTTGCCTAATTCCAACATCTAATTGTCACATGATTAAAAATGTATGAGATGTCATGAACATATAAAGATGGTGTATAGCAGCATAAGTACTTGATTTAAATGCATAATTAATAGCTTTACTCGGCTTTATGTTGAAATGCAAGATCAACAAGGCATGTATCCAAGGGACGTACTGAAGTTTTTGCACCAAAGCAGCTCATTAGTGAAACTATGCTGATAACTTTTTCACTTTTAGACGGTTGGCTGAAGGGGAAAAACAAGTTTGAAGCTCTATGTAAATTTGGTGGGGGGCTGTGATATATTTGAGAACCACTGCGTTAAAAAACTTCAAACTACCCCAAACCCCAGGCACATCCATTATTTTAACAATTAACTTCTACTTACCAAGAACGTATTTGGTACGTAAAAACATTTTAAAAGTTGCACATGGATAGTGGTCATAAAGCGTAGAAAATTCTGTGCTTGCTGATTAGGTATCTGGCGTCAGTGTAAGCACGTACTTCACCAGAAACCCACCCTGCTTGTGACTCGTGTGCGCTCCCTGCGGAGAACTTCCATGGATTCGGAGAAGACAACGTACAAACCCTCTGTAGGTTCAACTGTAAGTTACGCATTTATATTATACCCAGTGCACACATAGAAACACCACTGCTTTCCGAGGTTTTGCACTTTTACCATATTAAAATACTTAGAGCACTGGTTATTATTAACCCTGTAAAAAAATACAGTTCAGGATTGTACCCAAACATATTACTTTGTTAGTTTTAGCTATCTTAATTTCTGCTTTTGAAGGAACATTAATCCAATTCACTTTTTTTTTAGGTATATATCAGGATTCAACTATTTTATTTGTTCAGTAGCACTGAGTTGTTGTTTTTTGTCCTAACTGATCATAATGACAGGTAAATGTCAGCTTCATATATATCTTAGCTCAGAATATAAACACGAAAGTATACAAAAAGGAAAATGTTTTGTTACACACTCTGTGCATTATTTTTGCTGTGTACCTTATGCCAAACAGTTTTGATTCTGCATGTGACTTACAGTCCAAAAGCCATACCAATATGTTTTTCCAATTAAATTATTTTAAATATTTTGCATCTAGTGCAGAGAAAACACTGCTATTAAAATAAATGCATACAAAAGAAAAAAATTGGAACTTTGTTGAAACGTAATTCCATCAAGAAAAAACAACAGTATTTTTATGTAACATTTTGGATATATTTTGTGTCAAAACATGATCACCAGTCAAACTAGTGACATCTAAACTCAATACATTATTGTGACTTCTAAAATAAAAAATCAGAACAAAACTAAATTTATTATAGCTTTGCTTTCATTAAACACCATGTGTTGGTGATTTAAACACAACAAAATTCTAGTACTCTCCAAAAGTGTCTACTAAATATAATAAAAAGAATAAGAGAACAATTAACACTTAGTCTGTTACATTAAAAAATCGGATGTACATATGTCTATTGCCTGTTAGCTTTACCTAAGCCTTTTCGACTACTACAAAAATAAAAAGAAAAAAGAAAACCCATTGTTCAAAGTCAAAAACATTCAAATCAGTTGATACAACATTACAGTACAGTCAACTAACATCATTCAAGGTCTCCTTTTCTCGCTGTACGAGTCCTTAGACCAGTGTTACAAACCTAGTTCAATGCAGTTTCAAAACTGTATGTTAGCTTTGCAAGATACTGTACTCTACTGATGGCTTCAGAAGAATGGGGTTGCGCTACTTTTGAATCACAGGGTAACCCCAGCCTCTCATTAATTTTATTCAGCACTGTAGTTAGAACAGCATTAAGTTTAGCACAATAACTAAAAAAAGGGGGAGGGGGGAAAAGAATTGGAAGCTAGGTGAAGCTGCCCTTTGTGTCAAACAATTGCGATACGCTATACTAAAAAATTCTGAAATATCCACCTGTCCTCGCCGCTCTGCCACAAACTAGCAAAGTCAAAAATACAAAAGTCTTCAACTTCTCGTTTTTGCAGAATAAAGCAAAAAAGTCTTTGTGCTCCTTACTACCAGAAGCAAAATATCCTCTGAGTTACCACATGTAATAGCTTCTGGATGTGTCGACTTGGGTTGGCTTGGTCTCTGCAGAACCATCCTTGTCTTTTTCACTGTCACCTTCCCAGAGATTAATAAGTGGAGGGTAGAGCTCGTTCAGTGGGATTGAAGAAGTCTTTTGCATATATTTTTTCAATGAATGGTGGTAGTTTTTTCTCTTAAATCTTTTTGCAATGTAAACAGAAAGGGAGGCGAGGCTAATGACAGCAAACATGGACCCCATTACTGCTGCGAGGGCAGTGCTGGTTTCTTGGTCTGAAATATCTAGCGCAAAAGCTGCATTTTTTGTTGTAACGTTAACGCAGGACTTCTGCGTTTGCTGATGGATATTTGACACCGTTAGACACACTTCATAATCTGTAGATGGTTGTAAATGCGTGAGGTTATATTCATGAACATCAACTGGGACCCTAGCGGTGTACGTAATATGAGGGTTGTCAATCTTCATAGTGGCCGATGACCATTTTAAATTGGAAGTCATGACATTGGAATTAACTTTCCAAGAAACTAAGATGGAATGCGATTCGGCTTGCTTAACATAGATTTTCAGAACCTGGGTACCATCCAAAAGCGTTCCGTTCACCCGGATAGCAGCGACCCTTGTGTCAGCCCCTTCTAAGTTTTGAGCAACACAGGTGTACCTCCCGGAGTCTTCAACCTGGATGTTAGAGATTTCCAAGGTGCCTTCACTGCTCAGCTTGTATTTGTCAGAGAGACTTTCCACAGTTACTTTATTGCCGAGAGGAGTGACCCAGTAAATTTCTGGCTCAGGTTCTGCCATGGCCCGACAATCTAAAAACACTGTCATGCCAATGTCCAAGTTTAAGTGATTTGGAAAGGTCTCATGAGAGATCATTGGAAGACACTGTTCGTTTGAATCCTGTATTAACACTTCCTTCACTTGCTGTCCTCTGTATTCTGGAGGCATAGCGCAAAACATGGATAGAGGCTCCATGAAACGGATATTGGTTTTGTTTGAATTGATCCAGTGAATGACACAGTCGCACCTGAGCGGGTTACTGTGGATACTGATCTCACGCAGGTTTGGAAGGGATTCGACCGTCTTTTGGTAGACTGCATTCAAGGCATTGTTGTTCAGCATCAAGCTCTCCAGGGCAGGAACGTTGCGAAATGCCAAACGATGTATGTAAGACAGCTTTGGATTGTTGGTGGCTTCAAGCTTTGTGAGTTCAGGCAGGTTGTCCAGTGCATACCTATCAACAGACACGAGTTCTCCCATATTATTGATTCCAAGCTCTTTCAATCTGAGCATGTTTTTAAAATCACCTTCTTGAATTTTATGAATCGGATTTTTGTTGAGATCCAGGAATTTTAAATTTGGAACTTTCTCAAGTGCAAGCTGAGGAACTTTCACCAATTTGTTGTCATAGAAGGAAAGACTTTCAAGACTATCCAAGCCTACCAAGGCATTGCCAGGAATGTCTGTGAGATACATACCTGCCAAAACTAGACTCCTTAAATTTGAGAGTGGTTTGAAATTCATATCTAGTATTCCAATCACTGGATTTTCTCCAATCATGAGAATCTCTAAGTTAGGAGTAGAATCAAACCAGCGGCTATCAATAACCTTTAATTTGTTGGAGTTGAGATGTAATCTCAAAAGGTTCTTCAGGCCAGAGAACGCATTTGCAGAAATGCTGCTGATCTGGTTGTGGTTTATATATAGTTCCTGAAGATTGCAAAGGTCTTGCAAGCAGTAGTCAGTCATCTCCGTTATCTGGTTTTCCTCCAGGTGCAAAGTAGTAAGTTGAGTGAGATTTGAGAGCCCCACATCTTTGATACTTGTGAAGTTGTTTTGTGAAAAATCCAGTTCTGTTAAATTGAACAGCTGTTGGAGTTCATCTGTGGTCTTTGCAATGTTGTTGCTTTGTAACAGAAGGACTTGAGTGTCACTGGAAAGATTGCTGGGGATTTTTGTTAACCGAAGGTCATTGCAGTCAACTGTTGTGGCTTCCCTGTACGTTGACTGTGGTGTAAACCATGGCCTGATTTCACATACACAAAGCTGTGGACATTCGTTACTCTGTATGGAAGACTCAGTTAATGAATTCATTAACAATTCTAGCACCAACTGGCAAACAGTTAAAACAACTCTAACCTTCGCCATGCTGGTCAGCTAGTGCGCTCAGCTCCCCAGCCCCTTAAAATAACAACAGACTGAGAAGGTAATTTGTTATCAGGCAGAAAATGTAAAGCTTAAAGTTTAAGGTGAAAGGCTTGGACATCCAGAAGGTGAAAGATGATTCTCTGAGTTTAGAGAAGTCAAGAAATGGTCTGCAGATTCTCAGCTGCTCCTCTGTGTTCCAGAACCTTCAGTCTCTGAAGATGTTCCTGAAAACAGATTAGGGTATATGTTATGTTCATCTCATACACAGGTCATATACTGTTTAATTTCTTCATCTTTTAAGGAGAAATATCTGAAAACAACCACTATTTTAATGTTCATCTCTTAGGAAAATCCTGATCTGGTATAGTTAAGTTATGTAGGGTTTGGAACTCTGTTCCACTTGCGATTTTCACGAGAAAACTCCCTGATAGTTCCCAAGTGAGTGACTGTAACAGTACACAATCATCTGCAAATAAAACTTTCTGATCTCTTTCAGTTTTACTCTGCAATATTTGTCTGAATGGCTTGAGAAATGCTGAGGATCGAGGATGTGCTTGCGAGTGCAGCTAGGTCTCAAATGAGTGTTCGGAGCGTAATCCCAATGGGAGTCAGGGTGCCAGAGCTGCCCCCAAGGCTCGGATTTCAGGTGTGTGGAAGTAAGGCTCAGAAGGATGTTGGTTTATAAGTTTCAAGCTAAATGCATACGAACTTTGCCAAAATTCATCCGAGTTAATCAAATTGGTTCCAGATAACAGCTTAGATTTAATCCAGCTAACCACCCAACAATAACAGTAAATTTGATTAAATAAATGCACTGTCCGTACTGCATTGTGCATCATACGTGAATCGTTTACCAAAGTTCCAAATTACTGTGTAAGTCACACAATTTGTATCTTTTTAGCCTGAAGTCATGCATGCAAGAGCAGGTTTAAATTAACCGAACGGTGTCCAGCGTACCTCAGAAAATCTGTTGTGTTGTGGGTTTTTGAACGTGTATTCAGGGAAAACCTAAGCTCTTAGTAAAACCTTTCTCATTCTCACTTTCTTGAAAAAGAAAGCTCCGGGGAACAAGTTTGTAACCTGCAAACCCATCTACTAGTGCTGCTGTAAAAAGTAGGGACAGTTTTGAGAGTTTCTGTATGTGTATGTGTAAAAACGTGCAATTCAAGGCCTGTGCTGTGAAATACAACAGCTGCCTATCTTCCAGACGAGAAGTCTGTTGCTTTGGTGATGGCGATGCTGCATGAACTATTTTCTCCGACTAGTGCATGTGGTGGTGACTTCACACGCCTAGCGCTATTCCTCTTGGCTCGTCGCGCACAGCGGTATCGGCAGACGAAGTACCCCTCTACCGTGTTCCACAGTGAAGGTTCAACAGGTTAGTGCATGTGTTCAACGAGCTTTGAATTAAATACAAACCATACGCAAGGCGTGCGACAAATATGAATAAGTATTTAAAGAACAGACTTCTTGAAATCTGAGGTGACACTATAAATCTCATGTTCCAGTGATTGCAGTTGAGACTTCTCAAACAAAAGTTATGTCTTTTTGTGTAACTAAAATAATCGAGTTGTGTTGTATCTGAGACAGAGTAAATAACGATGATTGACCGAAAGCAGGAAATAGTATCTTTTTCAATTAGAAAATTAGTAGTGAATAAATTAGAAATTTCAATTAGTAGTGAAGCCTCAACCCAATCAAAGCCCACAAAAGATATTACTATATAAAATAATAAAATCAAATACATCTTTTAACAATAGTTTTAAAGT
>NW_010536985.1:0-9494 GCF_000687285.1 Phaethon lepturus | reverse complement strand
CGTTTATATAACATTTTTATTTCAAAATCTGATCAGCATATTAAATAATGAAATTACAGTATTTTATTTCAGATTATCATATAAGACTGTAAATAGAACACACCAAATAGCATTGTTATTTTGGCATGCCGTTGTATGTTCTGTGGTTGTGTTTTGGAGGAAGGGAAACAGGAACGTTAGCCAGAAAGCATTTGACCCTGTTGAGTTAGATATTTCTCAGAAGACCATGCTGGAGGGGGAAAAAACAGATGTGGAACAAACATTACTTCTCAAACAACTTTCAGCTGATGGAAGAATTGAATAAGACATTAACTATATTTAAAAAGAAAAATCCGAACGGCACCATAATAGTAAGGACTGTATTAACACAGAGTGATGAGGAGGCTGGCACAAACTGAGTTACGCTGACTTTAATGGATGGTTCTCTCAATAGCAACGCACTTGTAGCTGACCCAAACTAGACAGATCTAGGAGTATCGATGACATCTGAAGTTTAATTGATTTAATTCCAGCTTTTTCGGATTACAGTACTTGCCAGTAGTAACGCAGGCAGCGATTTCATCCGGTAGCAGTTTCAGACGGGTACCGGAGGTGCCCTGAGCTGCCGTTACGCGTGGCTGTCCCCTCGCGCAGGGAGAGGGCTCTGGTCCAGCGCCGCAGCCGTGGCTCGGCGCGGCACCAGCCGGGGCAGCAGCCTGCACCAAACCAGATGCCACTACAAGAGGCAATATTGCTCCAAACGTTCGTGCCTTCAGAGTCTCTCCTGTAACTTTTTTTTTCTAAGTAGATGAAGAGAGTCCATGCCTTGTAAAGCTGTGGACCCTAATGATGTTTTAGTACTGATTTAGCTCTGATGTAGTTATACGAATCATGTAATACTTTAAAAACGAAACTGCCTGAAAAGGACTTCAAAGCTTCTTTTAAAGTACGTCGGAGCATATCTAGATTTTGAAAAAAATGTCGATCCTTCGTTTGTTGAATATTTATATCCTCTTGCTTGCCCATTACAGTTATTGTTCATCCTTGGTAAGAAGGCATTTCTGGTTTTATTGAATGGAGTTCTGGGTTTATGGTCACAGTAAATATACAATTTTACAAGTTACTAGTGACACTTTCTCTTCTCTAGCTATTTTCTACTGCAAATGGATTTAATTTTCTTTAACTGGAAAATGTTCTTTAGAAATGACCTGCACATTGCTGTCTCCAGTCTCCCCCAGCCCAGGGCAGCCTGGATGAAGCTATAAATGAAACGCCAGTGTAATCAAAAAGTAAATTCCGACCGGCTCCGCGTGCCCCCGTCCGTTTTAGTGCTGTGCTTATGTGAATGGCAGCCTAGAGGCCACAGCGTGAGGGAGATGCCAAGCCGTGGACTTCTGCTTTAGCTGCTGCGTACGCTGCAAAGCCCCACCCGTCGCCCTGGTGGAAACCGGAGAGGCAGCCGTCGCCAGCGAGGAAGTGCGCTGCGGATTTTTACACAACTAAATAGCAGCGGCTGCTTTTGTTCTGCCGTTTCTATCTGGATCCGCTACGCTCGAGCACCTCAGCTCTCGGGTCCGTGAGCAGCAGCCGCCGGCGGCGGGCCGGGGCGCCGCCGCCGCCGGCGCTCTGCCCCCGCTGAGCGCTCCCCGGCCGCCGTCCCTTCGCCCCCGGCTGTCTCAGCTGTCCCGGCTGGTCCCAGACACCTCTGTGCTGTCGAACGTCCAAGGGAATAAAATAACACCATGTTTTTTTGCTGGAAGACCGTGTTCCTCGAATGTTAAGACTTTTCTCGGGTTCTGAAGTCCTAGCTAGAACGATAATCACACCTTTCCCCATAAAAACTAGACAAGATATGTATGTAGGAAATATTTTTTTTGGAGGGGTGGATAAACTGGAGGACAACCAGGTTTTGAAAACAAAATCTGTGACAGTATGCGGTGCCAAAGAGCTACCAAGGAATAATCAGCAAGCCCATGTGGATACACCAGGGATGGCTCCTTGGAAAGTTCCCAACTCACTGGAATCAGCCAGACTGAACTGAGAAGAATTTGAGTGTTGGTGCGTGCCCCTTTCCTGCCAGACATCTCGGCATTTTGCCCAGTGAGATCCTTTTTGTATTGATTGTTATTTTTTTTAATATAAAACTAATACAGTATGTCCCTGTCAGCTGAGTGCAGTCCAAGCGAAAGACAAGTCGGGAGATCACTGCGAAAGATTTTGGCTTTTGAAGGCCAGGGAATGTTTCTTAAAGAAACACCAGTTCCAGAGCAGGGGCAGAGCAGTAGCTCTGGGCTTTCTGGATTGAGGGAGAATATCAGTCCTCAAAACCTCCCTCAGAACAGAATCATACCACAAAGTCTTTCCCTGCCCCCCCACACCCCAAAATGGTATTTAATATGGGTCATGCGATTGATAGCGCTTCTTTTCATTCTGGGTTAAAAACTTAAAAAAAAAATACCAGGTGGAAAAACTTCCCATAAACAGTAAGGGGGTGTTATACCTTCTTTCAGGAGATACTGAGCTTGTAAAGGAGAGCTTTTAGCATTCTCTGCCTTCCCTCTCCTTTATTAAATTCATATTTTCTAGTGTACCAAACCACTACAACAGTCGTAACAACTGTTAGTTCAATATCAACAGAAATAATGGTTAATTTTATGGGAGAGATAGGAAGGGAATTATTTTACTAGGGGCTAAATAAATGCATTTTCCATAGCACCTCTCAGTACCCAGCGTATTGAGAAACCACATTTCTGTCAGCAAGAAAACCCACGGCGGCTCTCTGGGATATTAGCTTGTTCATGTTTCTTGTGGGCAGAAAATGTGTCATTCCTGTGTCTCCCATCCTGGAAACACAGTGGGGAGGTTTGTGTCAGGCTTCCCTTTCCGGCTAGGTAGTGAAAACGGTTTAATATGGAGAATTTCTTTGGCCTCAGAAACTGTAATGGTGGGTATTTGGTTACGGAGCAGAAGATCCTTCATTTCAGCTTTTCTATGGGGTGGAAAGAGGTGTGCGCTGGCAGCCGTAGCCTTGCTGATGGCTGCAAGGGTTTATCTAGTTGTTCAGGTGACCTGAAGAAAAAGTACATCTAAATCCACAGTGCAGTAAGAGGAGAACATGAAGGAACAATTGTAAAAAAAACTGTTCATTAAAAGTGTTCATAGTTAACTTGCCAACTAGAAAAAAAACAGATACTAAACATTTTTTCTTGGTAATAGGAAGACAAAGTGGTGTCAGTTCCTTGACAACTGTATTAATGGCTCCTACTACAAATTGTGGAAAAAAGAAACAACATAGTTTGCACATGGATATCTGGATGTCTGTTTTGAAACAGTGACACTACCACAGAAAATCTCCTCTCTCCACAGTTAAGTGGTTCATTCTTGCAGAATTTCTTTTATATTGCAAGTAGCATCCGCACAGACTTTGGTTGGCAGCCGTATGTACTAAATGTGCCTAGGTAAAAGTTTGAGGGATCAGATACATGAAGAAAATTACCTTGGGCTAAGACAAGCAATTTATTTTGCACTTGCTGTGAGCCAGAAGCACACACTGATCCATCGTACCTACCCATCCCTCCACAGAAACATTTTCATATACCGAGCCTAAGTAATGTAACTAGTCTTTCGGAAAATTGTCTGTTGTGCTAATGTTCTGCTAATGACTCGTGCAGCTTTCTTGTTTCCCCATCATCATCGTTTGTGAAACTGCTGCCTCGTAAGCACCCTCCGTCATCAGTCAGTTCAGAAAAACTTGGCCTGGGCTGCTGCAACCTGGATTCAGGTGGGTCACTGGGAAAATGCACGTTGAAGAGCCCAGCGCCCACGGCTCTGGAACGTACCGCAATGACCGCGTATTAGTGCCAAGGCATAGGAACTGGTGGAGCTTCAGCTGGAACACGGTGATCAGGAAAAGCGAACTCAGACCAGCGTCAATACGAAGTGTGATTCCGTGGCCAGGGTAAGGAGGAGCCTGTTTAGACAGGGGACACTTCAAGAAGTTGGCTTGGTTGGTCTGCAGAGATCTAGCCTGAAGAACGGCTTTACACTAGTAGCCACACTGGAGACGAACTGGCCCGTAACGAGCTCAGGTCAAGTTCATTACAGTCAGGTTAGCACAGTTTGACGAGTTTAAGGAAAGGATATTGTGCGTAGGTTGGAGGTGGACAGTGACTTGCCTTGCTCTGAGCTTCGGCAGGGCCTTTGCAGTTCTATGTCCACCCGTTTTCTATAGAGAAAAACTGAGCCCTGCTGCCATACTACAGGTGGAGAGAGAGAGGCGTTTAAGTACTTCCACGTGAATACGTACGTGCACCCACTAAATCACACAAGTCAGCACAACACAAAACCTGGTCTAAAATGTTGTGTTACTGAAATCAGGGCTTACTCCAGTCAGGAGCATCAGTGACCTTGTACATCCGAGGGTTTTTTTTTGGACTTGGACTTTAATAACCAGGATATTTACAGCTAACCTATGGAATGGGCTCCTTTCCCAGGAACCAAATTCAGAAGTGCAATCCTGTCTGTTTAGGAAAATATCGAGAATTGTGCCTGATAGTAAGCTTTTTATATACTGAGTTTTTTACAGTCTCCGATGTCATCAGGAAATAAGCTCTTTACAAGCCTGAATTGTGTAAAATACAGAAAAGTCAAGCTGAAAATGATGTGAGTCAGCTGAAAGAGCACACCAAAATCTGAAAATAGGAGTTTGTTATTAAAAGCAAAGACAAAAACAAAGACCTACAGGACATGTAATAATGGTATAAAGCTTCAAAACACATCCTCCGGGATTTATAATATTTAAGGTTTAGGGTTTCTTCCCCTGAAAATAATGCCTACTTTTTCTTCTTGTCTGTACACGCATTCCGTCAAAATAAAGGCAGTTTTTAATTTTAGGGAAAGTTCTGGCGAGAAGGCAGTTTGCTGTACTTCAAGACAACTTTAGCATGCTTTATCTGTGTTCTTTTGAAAAATACTAGTCTTATCTCCACAGAAGAAATGCAAAGAGCAGCCTATTCATGATGCCTGCGCTGCAGAAACAGCATATTAAATCTTTAAACTTTGTAATTTACTGGGGTTTATTCTTAAGACTTGCATCTGATACAACGTTTCTCATTAAAATATTCAAGTAAATTTGCAGGAGAGAGAAAAATTATTTTCATTCATACCCTGATCTCGAGTACAAGGGGCTAGATACCATGCAGAGTACAGCTGCTGTATATTGATGGCCCATCAAACCAACCATGGAATTGCAACCCAGCTTCTGTCATCTGTTTGAAAGTCTCTTACAAATTACCATTAACAAGTCATATTAGAAGCATCAGGAATAATAAGTGCTTTCCAAACAGTGGGTTGTCAAATTACATAGTCTGTTTTTTCTCTTTAGGAAAGAAAAAACTCATAAAACCACTTAAAAGCCTTGAAAACCTGAAAGGCGAGATATGTTTGTGCAGTAGTACTACTCTTACATTAGAAACCTAACTCATTGTCTACTTTCTTACTATGTTTATTTTTATAAAACGGATTAATCTTGGGACAACACGGGCTGCTCTTTCATTGCCCGTGACTCTAGTTTTCATGTCGTGCTACACAGGGTCTATAGACCCCTGTTCAGTATGAAGACAGTAGTAAAGCTTTTCTTTCGCTTGATGGAGAAGAATCATACCTGTGATTATTATCCTCATTCCACATAATTACCAGATAAAATTATTTGATTAGGTCAGCTTTCCTGACAGCCAACCAAATAACTTCCCCTGTGAGGTTACAAGCCAGTTGGATGAGACCTTCCGTGCAACTCTCCCCTTCTGCACTGAAATGCGGGACAACTACCTGCAGCTGATGGGGGACAAACTGCTGGGGAAATTCCTACATTCCCACCTGTACGTGCTGTAATGCATTCACAGCCTTCTGCGTATTTTAAATGCCGGGGAGAATTTAAACCTAATTGGCTCTAGCTTGTATAGTGTCTAAAATTTACAGAGCATAACTAACTTTGGAAGACCCGTTCCAACTATTTTTTGCATTTAGTGGATCTGCTGGCTGAAGAATGAAAGAGGACCAAGACTAGAGAAATACTGCTTCGTCTTCTAATCATATTTAAAGACCAGAATTGGAATTCGGTCTTGGCATACGTGGGATCTCAAAACCACATGGAAGGATCTGAACATCTTGTTACCCACAGGGGCACCTACCTCATGATGATTTCATACTAGAACAACTCTGATTGATAATCTCTGCTTCTTACTCATCTACCAACATCAGCACAGTTCTAATGAAGATTTTTTTTAAAAAAAGAGAAATAGCTCTAAAAGAGGAACAAGGGTATTAAGAGATTGGGTTGGATTTTGGAGTAGAGTTTCCTTTTTGGTTTTTGACTACTCTGAGAGCCAAGGCAGCTTAGCCAGTGGCAGTGAAGTGTTAATAATAATGAAATAAGGAGCACATGAGAAATATTTTTAACCACAAGAAATATGGATGCCAGAACTCCACAGGATTTTCACAAAGCAACAGAAAATCCTCTTCCTCTCTTTTTGCTGACTAGCTTTCTGGCAGCATGATTATTTTGCTTCCTACACAGTTCTAGATCAAACTCCAGTTTTATGAGTCATTCAGGATCCCCCACAGTTGGGAAAGACCCCGGCATGTAAGAAGTTGTTACTACCGTAATGGATGCCAAAAAATACTGTGCTAGAAATGGTAGCCAATAAATAAAAACTGAAATGAGTCATGTTCTCAGTATATATTTATAAAATCGACCTATTAGCACTGGCTGTAGGAAATGCATCAGACTCGCTATTAAAAAATTGTATGTATGTATGCATGTGTGCATAGGTATATGTAATAAGCCAGCCATTTATAGCTTCAATCATTTATCTTCAAGCAAGAGAAAAGGGAGTTCTTTTTTTGGTCCTTGTTACACTGTACTTTGAGAATTCCGTTCCTTGTGGCTGTAATATGTGTTTAGTTTTCAATTATTGGTGATTAAGTGTTAAACTGTATTTTACTGTTAGCCTACATCTGTATCTATGCAGTGTACACATGTAGTGTACTTACACAGACTTCAGCCCTTAGAATAAAATAGACTTCTCTTGATTTTTTTCTAGGAGTTATATGTGCTTGCAAGATCAAATTCCCTGTTTCTGAGCTATATTTACATATAAATGTTAATAAAACCATATATTGTCTTGACTGATACGGCAGCACCTTACTGTTCACTCAAGACTGCGAACATACCAATAACAAAATAAATGGATTTATCATGGGAGGTGCTGAGATGTGATACAAAGGCTGTTAGCACCAAGACAAAGGTTTGGAACTCAACCAAGTCGAGATGGGATAGAATTAATTCCGTTAAGTGGCCACAGATTTGGTTTTGGTACTACTCTGAACTAAGGTTTTACTCTGGTCTAAGGAAAGAAAAAAAAAAAGTGTTACTTTCTCTCCCGTTAGATGGCTGTAGTGCATGACCCTCCCCTACACCCCTTCTCACAAGTCTTTCCCCCTTTTGAACGGGCTTCTACAGGAAGGTTTTTGTTTTTCTGAAGACCTCCTTCTTCTATTCACAACTGATAACCCAACGTAGCATTACACTGTACTGAGAAAATACATGTTTTAGGGAGTGTATGTTTTCCATCATTATTTCATTCCAAAATTGTTTAAGTAGTGTTGCTTGGAATGTGGAGCAGGTCATCTGCCATGTCTTCAGGAAAGGAAGGCTCATTGACTGAGAACGGTGAAAATGTTAATAGCCTGTATTTAGCTGTTTCTCTTTATCTCAAGTATCACTTAAATTTTGAGACTTTGTTTCATGCAGAAAACAGATCACAATCTCGCTTTGAGAAGTTCATGAGATGAAGAGAGAAAATAAGTCATATTTAATGTATTTGTATGTTCCAGAATAGACCTAGAAATTTTTCCTTTAGCTTTAGTCCTCAGTCTTGTCAAGGCAAAGTCAGCAGTTTTTCCACAGATGGGTTTATTTCATAAGTGCTTGCAAAACACAGAGGTACTAAAATTGCTGCCTATTGCAGAAAACAGAGGAGAAGTTATTTCTCTCAAGATTTTAAGTTATTGATGCTTTATGTATAAAGTCTTTACCTAACTAAGGTGATTCATTCAGGCACAGTCATGTTTAATTTGTATGCACTAGACTTGTTTCACTTAAAGGAGGCAGAAAGAAAAAGGAGAACATATTTGCCAATGAATTTATCAAGAACACTTATCTGGTTTTACTCTGTACCTTGTACTATGATGAAACCGTTTTAAAGACCTGTTTTCAAGCAGCTACTTAAAAACTTCTTCTTGCAACTGGTTCACTTAACTGGTTGTTCATCTACGGGTAAAATAAGTTATTTTTGCAATGCATTTACAAGCCACTGCAATGCCTATTATGAGTGGCGGATCTCTGTAACTATCAATATTTACTCTATTTCTGTTAAGAGTGATGGATCTTTTGTAATTTAAAAATTTAGCAAGGCCAATCAGTAGCTCATCTGCATCCTAGTAATTATATGCAGCACATTAGCAAGGTATGCATTTACTAGGTATTTTTGGACTTGCTTAATCAAATAAATCATACGATGCATGAGATAAGAGAAAATGTAGGATTCATTATATCAATGATAAACACTTTCAAATTACAAGATGACAATACAAGCTTTGATTGATATTTTATAGAAAAAAAACCCAACACCAAAAACCAACCAACCAACCAACTATTCTACCAAATTTTGGACAAGCTCAGTAATTCCCTCCAAATAACTTTTACGTGTTTCTTAGAAGCTACTTAGTCTGATTCTTCACCACGTTGCTGACCAACCCCTGACAAACTACAGAAAACCTGGGCTTGGTCCAAGTAGACCAAGCCTTTGGACCATATGCAAGCCTGGGAGTTCTGACTGCCCGGGGAGCCGAGCTGAGCGTAAAGACCAACTCCAAAGATCGCATTTTGCTCCATGACTCAAGTTACATTGACTGGACAAGAGTAGTTATAAATCAAATAAAATTCGACATTGAGGAGTACACTATATGTCAGACTCCAGTATGGGGGAAAAACCTGCGGCACTTTTCCCGTGAACTGAAACAGCCCCTAGTCTTCCCCAAACCGTTAATGTTCTCTTTAAAACCTGACTGCTAAAATGAGGACTAGTGAGCTCTGGTGAAATACTCCAGTGACGGGGACAGAGACGGAGGTCTGGCTTAACCCCGTTGTCAGGGGTGGAGGCTCTGCAGTTTTGAGGGGTGGTTATTGAATCCGGGGGAATCTGGTTTTGGTCTCAGCCTTAACCTCGTAATGTCTTTGGCGCTGAGTATGCGTATACGAAACCAGAACGTGGCATTTCTGGAAGATAATATTCAGTACACGCACAAGGAGCGTCAGATGGACGGACCAGACACGTCCTCACAGCCTCCTCCGTCCCAGTGTCAGCTATGCCAGTTTCCAGTCCCGCACTTGACTTTCAGGCCTCCTGCTTGTCTACAGAAGCAACTCTTCCGAGCTGAAGCAAGTGACTCCCAGC
>NW_010536984.1:0-5337 GCF_000687285.1 Phaethon lepturus | reverse complement strand
CAAATTCCACCACAGATAAGAGAAATTCCCCTCAGCTCTAGCTGAACTTTGCAGACAAGATACAAGCATAATTAAGCACACTGGGTCACACACAGGAACAGCTGCTGGGGCTTTTCCGAGAATACAAAATACTAAAAGACATACAAAACATGTAAAGGAAAAATGCTTGTCTATTCTAGAAATCCCTGTTTCTCATATATAATTTATTTAGTGGGTCTTTCAACAGCCAAGCATGAAATATATTATGCTTAAGAAATTGGTACGACTGTAGACTAAAGTTGACACTAACAGTTATTTTCTTCTGAGTTCAGCTACCAAGCCAGTTAAATAAAATACAAAACATAGACAAAAGCCAGTCTGATACAATCCATGTTAATGAATGGTTAATCAATACACTCGTCCTGTATATCCAAGTAGGCCAGAAAAAAGCAGCTTTCTCTCATTCTTCCATTTTTCTAAACATCCTTTGATACATGGACTGTATCAGCCATTTTTCTAATGAACTTCACTGTGACTTAATATACAGTTACATTTTATTAATTTTATAAATACTACCTAATATTATCCTTCCATTGGTTTGAAAGACAACCTCATTTTGTCCCTCCAAATTATCCCTAGGTTCACCAAAAATATAGCAAAAGAAAATGTATCTGTGTTTTCTGTTAACTTTCTGGCCTTGAAGAATGTGACAGAGAAAATGCTTGTGAATGACTGTGTCTTTGGAAAATATAATGCTGGTCACGGAAATCCCCGATATTATATTGAAATGCTCATCAAAATGAAGGTATTTTCACAGGAGAAGCTCTAACACAACTCAGACAGAAACAGCGTGCATTAACAGATTCCAGTAAGAAAGTACTAGCAATTACAATAACCTTCCTCAACAAGCCTGCAATTTGTATCCTAACTTTCTAGTGGAACTACACAGCACTTTGATAGATGTTTGGAGCTTCTCCTTCACAGCTGTGTGCAGATTTTAGTATAGACACTTCTCTGCTAACAGGAGGCATGCATGTGATACATAAAAAATAACAAGGTGTCTCGTGGCCAAAAGAATTAGGATTTTGAAATAAAGAAGAACAAGAGGATGTTCCAAACACCAGGAGGATATGTTTTCAGATCACTTTGCTCAGAGGCTGCACAGGCTGGTTACTATATGACTTGACTTCATTTGATGCAGCTTTTTTATCTTTTTGTATGTAAGGAAACCAATGTCATAGATACAAAACTGCCTTATTATGTAATGCTTACAACCTGCAGGAGAAAGCAATTAATTCAAATAAGGTAGTTTTAGTAACATTAGTTTTGAACCTATTTGAAAATTTTTGTTCATATATTAAGCAGTATTAGCATGTATTTGAAGAAACTACATCAAAATCAGAACTTCATCTAGAAACAGTCCAGTCAAGCTGAGTTTCCTCATAAAAATGCTATTACCATGACCTCGTAAATTGTGGTAACTGTTAACTCTGCCCCTAACAAGGATCAGTTAGTCAAATCAATGGTTCTTTCGTTCATAAAACAAAAATGGGGAGGAGTGTTCCATTCAGTGAGTCAAGTTCAACATCCTTTTGCCTTCCAACGTGACAAAAAGCTTTCCTAGGTAGGACGTTTAATAAAACCGTAACAGTTAAAACTCCCACACTGTATCTGTGTAATTTCACAAACTTTTCCATTGCACATCAACTGTCACTATGCATAAAAAATATCAAGTACTTGGTAGGCAGCAGTTGCAATGGAGCCATTTTTTTTTCTAAACCTTTCTATTAAATAAACCTTCCTAATCAATAACAACTCTATCAGCTTTTACTGCAGTACAGCTCACTGTTCCTGCATACTGAAAACACAATCTAGCCATAAAGTTTTTTTTCGTAAGATTTTTTCTTCTTAACACACATATGGAATAATCACTGAGGGGGCCAATTTAGAAATTTACACTCTAAGAACAGCATTGAGACAGGGTGAAACGTAGCTAATGTACAATGAGTCTGTACCATGGCAATTCCCTAGGCAACCCCAGATGTTGGCAACATCAGGGGAACTTGGTGTGTTGACCCTCGGAGAAACTGCATGGAGGGTGGAGCAGAGTGGAGACATCACGGCCACGCTCTGTGAACAAGGGAATCTAAAGGTACACAGTGTGTACATTATTAAGCTGCACATTCGATGCCCTGGGTCAGCGACCTGTCAACTTTGATGAAATGCTGTTCTTGGAGTGAACTTTGCTTATTATAATATCATTATAATACTAAAATACACACCCATCTGAAAAGTTACCCACCTCCCAGGGTGCAACCACCCCTCAATGAGCGTGCGCACTGAATTTTTCCTAGTCTGTGCCTTTAAACGCGAAGCGAGAGAATTTTGGACCAGTCCTGATAAAGGTACGTATGACTAGAGTCACTCAAGCTCCACCTACAAAATAAAACACTATAAAATAGTTTGAAAAGAGCTGGATGTCAGGGAAGACACCATCACTCCTGACCTTTAGGATCCGCCAATGGGCTGACCCTCTCTTCCCCGCCACTGGGTAAGATTCGAACACTCGGCTATCCTTGAGTGAATCCCTGGGAACTTTAGGAATCTCTAAAGAGAGTTGTTTTATCACCTCATGTTTGTGTAATCCGACCGTAATTAATTAAATGCACTTGCTTGCAGACAGTGAATTTATCACCGGCAATCCAAAGAACTTCTGCATCTGTTGCTTCAATAAATCGCACTATTGATTGAGTCAGCTGTGTGTGTTGTCCCTGGATGCGACTGTACCTCTGAGTGCGGCCATGTGAATTCAGGAGGTGTCCGGCTGAGCAGGTCGTGTGATGTTAGTAGTGCATCTGGACCCGTGATAGTCCAAGGAAGGTGTTGGGTGCAACCGGACTACTAACGCTGAGTTTGGGCATCACTCAGAACCTAAGCTCAGCCGCCCCCAGTCTCTCTGATATCTGAGGATCAACTGGAACACAAGGGGGTTTAGTTTCTGCCAAATTGCTCTACCTCTTAACGCAACACACACAATAAACTCATTATATCCATGCTATGGGCTTAGGCCGTGCCTAGCATTTATGACAAATTCTTTTACAAATCACAGTGGCTTGATTCTCACAAATACAGGCGTAAACTTGTAAAAAGCAGTGTTCTTTTTCCACAATTCCATTTTTTCAGTGAGAAATTTGGGCAGGTGCTGAAATAAGCTCTTTTGGCGCAGGAGAGTTTGAAAACTTTTGGAGTTTGTTTGACTTCTTTTAGCTAAGGAAAATACAGAAATATTGCCACTGCCCAGAAAGGACTCCACTGCTGCCAACAAAGCAAGATGGAGTTCACAACAGGTTGTGCACATCAGTGACTACAGTCTCTTCTATCTTAACAAAGAATAGTTAGCAATGGTGATGCTAAAGTTATCATCCCGGTTAGCCACCAGCAACTGAATAGTTCAGTTCCCCTGCAGATAGTGGTTCAGCTTTCAACAGACTCACACAGATATCCTGAACTGACTAAGCCCCTCAAATAACTGTTAAGGCGGCTTTTATTTTTAAAGTTGCAAATACTAGAGAATTAGCAGATAACTTGAGATATTCAGTGCATGTTAGATCTCAAAATGTGTAATTTAAACAACAATTGCTGGCGTTATCTGCCTTTCAATAGTAATGGTTTAAAATCATTAATTTGAACGGCATTTTAGGTGTTTCCTTCTAAATGATACTTTTTGTTCTTAAGATATTCCATGTCCTTTTCAATTTTGTTCATAAATAAGGAAGAGATGAAATAGAAGAATTTTATTCTTTCACTATTTTCTGGGAACCAGCAACTGACACATCTAATACCTACTGATTAATTAGTGCTAAACACATTACTCATTATAGCTTTGTTTCAGTTTGTGCCCACCAAATTTTCAAAATTAGTGAAGATGAAATACAGATCTCTGATCTGTAAGCAGATCTCTGAAAAAAATCCTTATCAAGTTGATTACACATTTCTGTATTATGTAAGTTTGAACATGAATTTCAAACAGATTTGGTAGTATACAACTAGATTTTTGTTACATGTGCCATAAAATACAGCTTGGTGTAGCATATATCAAAACTAACCAGCTGACCATGTCATCCGTCAGATGTGACAGATTTACTCAAGATGGATAACGGCATAAACTTCATATTATATTCCAAAGGAAATCTTTCCAAGTAAGCATGAAGGAAAACATTCTGGAAATTTCAGCACAATCAGTATCAATTTTTTTTTTTTAATGTATGACCTATAAGAAACATCTTTGCCAAAATAAAAAGTGCTCTGTATGAGTCTGATCTGATTAAAACATGGTTTCCTTATTGTTATTTATATACTGTGTTATTTATCTTTCAGGAAAGAGAGAGATCACTCACATCATTACAGTTTTTTAACTGTTTTTTAGATGGTGTATGCTTTTCAGAAATCTATTTATAAGCTGCACCAGGAAAAAAATAGTCCTTCCATCTCCCCATTTTTTCTCCAAAAGAGAGACGTACCTTTATGCATTTCACAGCAGTGCCTGTGTAATTTCCTAGCCTCTGATCCTTCCATTATCCCATGGGACATCAAGACCTGCAAGAACCGTCGATGAGCATCAGTCATCTGAGCTGCCATCTCAATATTCCATGAGCCTTCAAATGCTGCAAGAAGTGTAAGCGGGAATTAATGCACGTGTTCACGCAAATTAAAAATACACAGTCCAAGCATACATAAGATTTCAATTAAACTCTTTAACATTGAATCAGGGCAAAAAAACCTGAAACAGATCCCCCAGGTTGTTCTCAGAATACAGATGGTGACTAGCTCCAGGGTTCTTGGAGAAGAATGCAAAAGAGAAAGCCCAACTAATTTTAGCTACAGAACAAAACAACGTAGGTATTGTGTTCTCATACCCTCAAAACCAAAAAGTAGTGTTGTATGTGTAACAATCAACAGAACACCTTGCATAGTTTTGTGTTAGATGCTTCTGCTTACTACATATCCTAATAACTTGTCTAATTAGAGTGTAACTGAAATTGGACAGAAAATCCTCCTCTAAATGTTCTGAGGAGCATCAGAACTAAATAAAAGCAAGACCAAAAATAATAACAAGAAATTCCTTGACCGCTGCAGCCAAATAATCGTGAATAGTTCACATGAAAAAAGCAGCTTCCAGACTCCTCCAAAGACAAAGGACCAAGTAACAGACCAAACTGAGAAATGCTGGTGCGTGCTGAGATTTTAAAGTCTCGCACTTCCATTCCGCCCTGGCACACAGGCGGCCTCTGACCAGCAGTACAGAGAGAGCGAACAGGCCCCGCGGGAGCGGAGTGCGGCACGCTGCCCGGCACCGCT